>NW_025334054.1:21531-106758 GCF_014858855.1 Bufo gargarizans | reverse complement strand
GGTGTGGGATCTCATGTCTGATCACATGTCATTATATCAGTGATGTCATCAGCAGGGGGCGGGGCTGTGACTACCCCTCAGACAGGATATACAGGCAGGTTGTCAGCAGTAATAGATGTTCCTGTAGTATAAGGTGTGGATCTTACGTCTGATCACATGTCATTATATCAGTGATGTCATCAGCAGGGGCGGGGCTGTGACTACCTCTCAGACAGGATATACAGGCAGGTTGTCAGCAGTAATAGATGTTCCTGTAGTATAAGGTGTGGATCTCATGTCTGATCACATGTCATTATATCAGTGATGTCATCAGCAGGGGGCGGGGCTGTGACTACCTCTCAGACAGGATATACAGACAGGTTGTCAGCAGTAATAGATGTTCCTGTAGTATAAGGTGTGTGATCTCATGTCTGATCACATGTCATTATATCAGTGATGTCATCAGCAGGGGGCGGGGCTGTGACTACCTCTCAGACAGGATATACAGGCAGGTTGTCAGCAGTAATATGGAAAATTTCAGCCCGCACAACCCCTAGCAGGTGCAGATTGCTGTGGCGAAATAGAGATATAAATGTAAAAACACAAATGCAATCGCACTCTGCACCCAGCGCTCTGCCCTGCCTTTATGCTGGATGCTGAATGAGGCATTGGTGTACATTTTGGCCAAACCGTAATAAGCAACTCACCGCGTCAAGGTCGCCTCCATGAGTGGTCCCTAACACTAGTTCCTACCTTTTATGGGCCATGACAGCCACATAAAGTCCAGGGAGCGCAGGTACAGCATGCACGCCAAGC
This sequence comes from Bufo gargarizans, assembly GCF_014858855.1. Classification (NCBI taxonomy): domain Eukaryota; kingdom Metazoa; phylum Chordata; class Amphibia; order Anura; family Bufonidae; genus Bufo; species Bufo gargarizans. The sequence continues at coordinate 105,963 of NW_025334054.1, read as the reverse complement.
ACACTCTGCTTTTAACCCCGTCCGGTGCCATTACAGCTTTCATCGGATCCAGGGATGCAAGTACTCACATGCATGCTGAGCCCACTATATACTTCTCCTGGAGCCCAATGGTTACTGGTAGGTGCTGTATAAGCAGACTCAGTTTTATACTGACTTTAAAACCAGCCTCCAGGGGGCAGATTAACTGGACAGGTGTGCATGACTGCTTGGAGATCGCCACGCCTCCAATACATACTACAAAGAGAAAAATATGGAACAACATCCAGCATAAAGGCAAGGCAGAGCGCTGGGTGCAGAGCGCTGGGTGCAGAGCGCTGGGTGCAGAGCGCGATTGCATTTTGTGTTTTTACATTTATATCTCTATTTCGCCACAGCAATCTGCACCTGCTAGGGGTTGTGCGGGCTGAAATTTTCCATATTTTTCTCTTTGTAGTATGTATTGGAGGCGTGGCGATCTCCAAGCAGTCATGCACACCTGTCCAGTTAATCTGCCCCCTGGAGGCTGGTTTTAAAGTCAGTATAAAACTGAGTCTGCTTATACAGCACCTACCAGTAACCATTGGGCTCCAGGAGAAGTATAAAGTGGGCTCAGCATGCATGTGAGTACTTGCATCCCTGGATCCGATGAAAGCTGTAATGGCACCGGACGGGGTTAAAAGCAGAGTGTGCTTGGCGTGCATGCTGTACCTGCGCTCCCTGGACTTTATGTGGCTGTCATGGCCCATAAAAGGTAGGAACTAGTGTTAGGGACCACTCATGGAGGCGACCTTGACGCGGTGAGTGGCTTATTACGCTTTGGCCAAAATGTACACCAATGCCTCATTCAGCATCCAGCATAAAGGCAAGGCAGAGTGCTGGTTACAGTGTGCGATTGCATTTGTGTTTTTACATTTATGTCAGCAGTAATAGATGTTCCTGTAGTATAAGGTGTGGATCTCATGTCTGATCACATGTCAGTATATCAGTGATGTCATCAGCAGGGGGCGGGGCTGTGACTACCTCTCAGACAGGATATACAGGCAGGTTGTCAGCAGTAATAGATGTTCCTGTAGTATAAGGTGTGGATCTCATGTCTGATCACATGTCAGTATATCAGTGATGTCATCAGCAGGGGGCGGGGCTGTGACTACCTCTCAGACAGGATATACAGGCAGGTTGTCAGCAGTAATAGATGTTCCTGTAGTATAAGGTGTGTGATCTCATGTCTGATCACATGTCGTTATATCAGTGATGTCATCAGCAGGGGGCGGGGCTGTGACTACCTCTCAGACAGGATACACAGGCAGGTTGTCAGCAGTAATAGATGTTCCTGCAGTATAAGGTGTGGATCTCATGTCTGATCACATGACATTATATCAGTGATGTCATCAGCAGGGGGCGGGGCTGTGACTACCTCTCAGACAGGATATACAGGCAGGTTGTCAGCAGTAATAGATGTTCCTGTAGTATAAGGTGTGTGATCTCATGTCTGATCACATGTCATTATATCGGTGATGTCATCAGCAGGGGGCGGGGCTGTTACTACCTCTCAGACAGGATATACAGGCAGGTTGTCAGCAGTAATAGATGTTCCTGTAGTATAAGGTGTGTGATCTCATGTCTGATCACATGTCATTATATCAGTGATGTCATCAGCAGGGGGCGGGGCTGTGACTACCTCTCAGACAGGATATACAGGCAGGTTGTCAGCAGTAATAGATGTTCCTGTAGTATAAGGTGTGGATCTCATGTCTGATCACATGTCATTATATCGGTGATGTCATCAGCAGGGGGCGGGGCTGGGACTACCTCTCAGACAGGTGTGAGTTGTGTGCTGCTGAGCTCCCACTATGGAGGGGCCATGGCTGCATTCCCAGGAGGAGGTGAGGGGAGCTGAGCTGATGCCCCCAGGTGAGCCCCTGGTCTGGAGCTGGGCTGATGCCTCCAGGTGAGTCCCTGGTCTGGAGCTGGGCTGATGCCCCCAGGTGAGCCCCTGGTCTGGAGCTAGGCTGATACCTCCAGGAGAGCCCCTGGTCTGGAGCTGGGCTGATGCCTCCAGGAGAGCCCCTGGTCTGGAGCTGGGCTGATGCCTCCAGGTGAGCCCCTGGTCTGGAGCTAGGCTGATGCCTCCAGGAGAGCCCCTGGTCTGGAGCTAGGCTGATGCCTCTGCAACACGCCAGACCTGCAGGGTATGACGAAGTGAGGTCACAGTTATGGGCAATCGAGGGTACTCACTATATTTGAAGAACCCTGGGCAGACGCGTGGCAGTGAAGGAGAGGTAGACACGGTTCCTCTGGGGCACGCTCTGTAGATAGGGACCAGGCCTGATGGTGGATGAGGTGCCCTGGATGTTACAGGTATTTTGTGTGCCTGGGGCAAGGTCCCTGTGGTATTCGTGACGCCAGTGCCTTTGGACGGTGGCACGCCGGTTGTTGGTTGGAATGATGGAGGTACACAAGTATACAGTGAACCAAACGTAACTTTACTGGACAATCCAACTTTGTACAGCAGGTGTAGCACAGTCTTTGTATCACAGTTCCACAAAGGGGCTTATTCACAATATGGCAGGCAATAATCATGCACGATACGCTGAGGGTAAACTTTACAAGCACTCAGCAGCAGGTTGTACCTTTCCTCAGAATCAATGTACACTGTCCTTTATAGAACTCCTGCTCTGGCTTTATATCTCCCAAGGCCCAGATGCCTAAAAGGGTGGCTTATATCCTTGGTTACTTCCTTCCTCAGGTATTATATTCTTGCTATACTTTCTATCAGGGATACGTAGCTTACCCTGAATCGCCTTCTCCTATAAGGTGGATAGCTGTGGGTTTCTCCCAGGAGGTTGGATCCTGCCACTGGGGTGTCTCTACTGAGCTGATCCTAGCCTCAGGAGCTTCAGGTGGACGAGGTGACTCCTCTAGTCCCCTGGAATGAACTAACACTTCCCTGTCTGGGCCTTCCTATATGTAACTAGGGCTCTCCAGCTCCCTCTAACGTCTGGGAGGCTAAACTACACCCTGACAGGCCTGACACCCAGATAATACAGGGAAAAACATGCACATGACATTTAATGCAATGCAACACATTAACCTGTGCAGTGCCCCCTTTACTTAGTGGGACACTACATATCCCCACGCTATAACGTTGCCCGTCCTCGGCGCAACATGGAGGGTCTGCCCATCTGGAACGGCAACCTAAAAGATAGCAGAGAACATACATATGCAATATTCACCACATTAACAATGTAACAGTTATTAAATGCACTGAAAGGAATGATGACAAGGGGCGTCGTTCTCTTCTCTCAGGATAAGGTGAGGGAACAGGGGCGCTGACCTGGCACAGCGTATCAATAAACCAGGATAGTCCGTATAAAAAGTAAATAAACATAAGTCCTTGGAGGCTCAAAGCATTTAAAATGAGTCCGTACCCAGGCTTGTAATGGTTAAACAGGGGTCTCCCGTGAGGGGCTACCTGGGCCCATAACGTAGTCCACAAACCTCACAGGTCTGTGCCCCCTGGTAGAACGGGTAGACCTCCTTACTGGCAGGGATTCTTCCTGCCTGGCTTCAGGAATGTCAGAGGAGCCCATTGCCTCTGGAGCTTCTTCAGGAGGCTGAGAGCTAACAGGAACAGGAGCAGGAACCAATAGATTCAACCAAGGCGTGAGGGCCCAGTGGAGCAGCTCTTTATCATGGATTAAGTTCTCCACAGCCTGCATAGGGTCCATAGGTGGAGCTGGCAACTCTTCTTCAGTAGGCTCCGGTTCCATCTCCTCTGCCGCTGGTTCTCCTTCTAAACAGGGCTTGAGGCGGTTCCTGTGAACAACTTGGGGACTTCTTCCTTCCCTGGAGATCTGGTAAATGTGGGCCGCAGCATCAGGTATGGCAGTGATAAGGTAGGGAATCCTTTCCCATTTGCTGTCCGATGGTTGTTTTTCAACCATACCTTGTTTCCCAGAGCCAGGGGTCCCGCATGGGCAGTCTGGTCAAAGTCTTTCTGCTGCCTTTCTCGGACAATCTCCATCCGTTCCTGGACAATCTCCTTAGCATTAAGAAGACGCCTTTGGTGCTCCACTACCCAGTCAGTCTTGGGCAGCGGGTTGATCTCATCCGGCACTTGTACCCCTAGGGAGTGGTCCGCAGGCAATCTCCCTTGTCGGCCGAACATCAAATAGAACGGGGTGTAACCGGTGGAACAGTGGATGGTGTTGTTGTAAGTGTACATAAGCTGCGGCAACAAAGTAGGCCAATCTCCCCTCGTCTCAGGGGGTACTGCTCTCAGCATTTCAATGAGAGTCTTATTCATTTTCTCACAGAGTCCGTTACCTTGCGGATGATAAGCGGTGGTCCGGACCTTCTGGCAGTTGTGTAGCAGGCACATCTCATGGAACAGCTGTGACTCAAATGCGGACCCTTGATCGGTGAGGATCCTTTCTGGGCAACCGTAGGGCAGCAGGAAATGCTTCCAGAACGCCTCCGCTGTGGTCTTGGCTGTCAGGTCTTTCACAGGCACTGCTACGACAAACTTAGTGAAATGATCAATTATAGTCATGGCATATGTATACCCTGAGCGACTCGGCTCTAACTTTACATGATCAATGGCAACAAGTTCTAAAGGAGCCTTACTTACGATGGGATCGACAGGCGCCCTCTGGTCATGGCGTTCAGTTCGCCCCACAGCACAGGCAGTGCATTCTCGGCACCATTTCTCAATATCTTCTCTCATCCCGATCCAATAGAATCTTCTGCGAATGGTGGCCTCAGTCTTTTGCACACCGAAGTGTCCGGACTGGTTGTGATACATATCCAGCACCAGGCTGGCATCCCGGCGTGGCAGGAGAATTTGATACACTCTATCATAGGACACTGGATCCAGACTCCTTCTGAGCAGCAGGCCCTTTTGAAGGAATAGTTGATGGCGATGTCTCCACAGTCTCACTAGCTCTGGGTCTGCACTCTTCCTGCGGATCCTCTCAGGGACTTTTCCACTAGTAAGGAAGTCGAGCAGTTCACCGAGGACTCTACTTTCGGACTGGAGTTTAATCCATCTTTCTTGATCGCCTCTGGACTCAGGACCATCCGATGAGGAAGGATCAGCAGCAGGGGAATCTTCAGTACTTATATTATCCTGCTGGGTAAATTTATTATAGAACGCTGGCATCTCCACCTCTTCCCAGGCATCTTTCGGTTCATCTGGGGCTTCTGTAGTGGGGAGTCGTGACAGAGCATCAGCGTTATCATTGGAGCGGCCTGCCCGGTACTTCACAGTAAAGTCATAGTTGGCCAGGCGGGAGGCCCATCTTTGCTCCAGTGCCCCTAATTTGGCTGTATTCAGATGTGCCAGGGGATTATTATCTGTGAAGGCCACAAACGGTGTGGCAGCGAGATAGTCCTTAAACTTTTCGGTCACAGCCCACACTAAGGCAAGGAACTCCAGCTTGAAAGAACTGTAATTCTGGTCGTTCTTCTCAGCTCCCTTCAGGGATCGGCTGGCGTAGGCAATCACCCTTTCTTTGTTATCTTGCACTTGAGCCAACACAGCTCCCAGGCCTCTTTTACTGGCATCTGTGTAGAGGTGGAATGGCTTCTGATAATCTGGGTAACCCAGAACAGGGGGTTCAGTCAACTTCTTCTTTAGGAGTTGGAAGGCAATTTCCCGCTCTTCATTCCATTCAACAGGAATAGGAGTCTTTGGGCTCTTTTTTGGATGCCCCCTCAAGAGTTCCTGGATGGGATCCGCAATTTGTGCGAAATGCGGGATGAATCGCCTATAGTACCCTGCAAAACTGAGAAAGCTTCTCACCTCTTTCACGGTCGTAGGAGTAGGCCAGTTACGGACAGCAGCAAGTTTGTCAGGGTCAGGCTGTACTCCTTCGGCACTGACAATGTGCCCGAGATATCTGACGGCTGGTTTCAGCAGGTGGCACTTGGATGGCTTGATTTTGAGGCCATATTTAGAAAGAACTTGAAACACCTCACCCAGGTGCTTTAGATGGTCCTCATACGTCTTGGAGTATATAATGACGTCATCCAGGTATAATAGCACCGTCTCAAAATTCCTATGGCCTAAACAACGTTCCATCAGCCTCTGGAACGTTCCTGGAGCATTACACAGTCCAAATGGCATATAATTAAATTCAAACAGGCCCATAGGTGTAGTGAAGGCAGTCTTTTCTCGATCTTCTGGGGCCATGGGTACCTGCCAGTACCCACTGGTTAAGTCTAAGGTGGAGAAATAGGCTGATGACCCCAGGGCAGTCAAGGACTCCTCAATGCGTGGCAATGGATATGCATCCTTGTGGGTGATTTGATTAATTTTCCTGTAATCCACGCAGAACCTTATGCTGCCATCTTTTTTCCGAACAAGTACTAGGGGCGCAGCCCAGGGACTATGGCTGTCCCGGATTATATTAGAGTCTTTCATCTCTTGTATCATCTCTTTCACAGACTGATAGGTAGTAGGTGGTATGGGTCTGTGCCTCTCCTTAATAGGAGGGTGAGAGCCAGTGGGTATGGTGTGTTTAATTACACTGACCTCTCCATAGTCTGTGGAGTGTTTGCTGAAAGCCTGGTGGTGCTCCTTCACCAGCTTCAGGACCCCCTCTATTTGCTCCTTTGGGGTGGATTCGTTCCCCACATGTAGTTCTTCCCACCAGGATGCCGTAGGGGTGCTGCTGTTCTGTGTGGTCTGGAACGCCTCTGCGGCACGCAGACGGATCACATCCTGGAAAGACACCTGGAAAAGCTGAGCAACGGGGCAGTGTTTAAAGAGGGTAACGGGATGATCACCAAAGTTGATTAAACGAACAGGCACTTTACCTTGAGACACGGTCACCAGGCTCTTGGCTGTCCGTACGAAAGGATGATCCTTAATAGGAATAGGTTCCACTAGGGCTTGATAGTCCTGGCCCTGGATCCCTAATACAGCACGGCACCACAGGATGATCTGGGAATTTGGAGGCAAAACCACCGGCCGGTTATCCCGGATCCGGACAGTGCAAATTTCTCCTTTCTTGTTGGCGAACCTTTGTTGAGCGCACAGCACGCTAATAGTTTTCTGAATAACTCTTCTGGAAGCAGGTGAGGCGGATGATATGGTTTGGTTCAATGCTTCAAGCACTTCGGAGTAACAATTTTTAAGAACATTAGTCCCTAAGATCACAGGGTGTCCTCCTTTACCTCCGGCTTGTACCACAATCACGCCTTGCTGTGGCAGGGTGGCTTCTCCCACCTGAAGAGTAGGTTCCCAATACCCATGCACTTTCACTGGCTTACCGTTGCTAGCGATGATATCTAGCCAGGACTCTGGTGGCTGGGCGAGGAGACTTGGATCCCAGAACTTGTCAAAGGCAGGCCGTTGAATGGTGGTGACCTGTGACCCGGTGTCCAACAGGGCTTCAAAGGGTATCCCGTTGATACATATATTAATTTTCGGACGGGACCCGACATACTTAGGCATCCAGTTTGGATCCTTTGGACCTTCTGTTCTACCTCCCGAGGGGCGGTCCTCTGCCTCAGGGGTTGCCCGTTGTAACTGCCAGCACATTGATTCGGTATGTCCATATTTCTTGCAGTGGTGGCAGACAGGCTGTTTTCTACTTCTGGGCCGGTACTTCAGTCGCCCATCAGGCTCTTTTGGATACACATCTCCATATGCAGGTGGGAGCCTTGGAGGAAGAGGATCCTTATCTTCTAGTAGCAATGGTCTCTCCCACTCCTCTATCTTTTTGCACACCTTCTCTAGACTTAGAGTAAGATAGTTCACCTGCTCCATTAATGCGGCCACCACATCTGTGACTGGAGCTTGGGTGGCCTGACCGACTCCTGCAGACCCCACATTAATAGTCTTTGGCTGACAAGCCTGGGGTTCAGGGAAGGTTGCTGGCCCTGGAGCAGGGTTCTGGCCCAGTATGCTGATGGCCAATTCTTTAAAATCCAGGAATGTACAGTGAGGGTGTTGAGCTGACAACATCCGTAGCTGGCCCTTTAAATGTTCAGTACTTATGCCTGCAATGAATTGCTCTCTAAGAGTCCGGTCCTGGTCCTCAGCTTCTTTAGGATCCACTTGGACTACAGCTCTCAGCGTCTCCTGTAAGGACAGGGCGAAATCACGGAGCGACTCTCCAGGCTGCTGCTTTCTGCTGAAGAAACGCATTTTAACTTCTGACACCGTTCTGGCTTCAAACGTGGTGCCCAAACGTTCAAAGATCTGTTCCAGGCTATTTTTCTCAGAACGGGGCCATGACATGACTTCCCTGTGGGCAGCCCCTTCTAATTGAGCTAAGAGGATCTCCATTTGCTGCTCAGCATTGATGGGATAAAGCCGGAACAGAGCCAGTATCTGCTCCCTGAAGTCTTTTAACTTGTGGGCTTCCCCTGAATAACGTGGGAACCAGGGGGCCCCGAAATAGTACGGCATGGTTAGCGGCATCAGGCTGGGCGGTGCCGCGGCGGCAGGGGCCCAGAGTCGGCTGCAGGTGCTTCAGCAGGCACGACTGGGGCTGCCTGTGCGATTTCCTCGACCGCGGACATGGCGTTGCTAGGTGGGTATGGCCCTTTAAATGTAGCGGAGCGGACCGGAGCGGCTATGGCAGTAACTTTAACTTTTTTCAGACAAGTCTTTCACTACTAGCGGGGATCCCTCCGGTGCCTTGGCAGGGGTCGGGGAGCTTCCGGACAGGTAAGCGGAGAGGCCGGTAAAAGTTTTTAAAGTCGGTACTCACTCCGGTGGTGCTCGCTCCAAGTCTCGCGAGATGCGCAGCTCCGGGTGTCGGGACGTCCTGTGTACCGCGTCAGCAGGTGGGCGCGGCCTCTCGTAGCTCCGGGACTCAGGTAGGCGGGGTTCTTCTTCCTGGTTGGCTGGGCGATGGCTCCGCCTGATTCTTTTCGCGCCAAAGTCCTCTTTTTCGCGCCAAACAGCTCCACGAGGCGCACTTGTAATCCAATCAGGTTAAATAGGCAATATGGCTGTCTATTCACTGACAGCAAGCGGTGACTTAAATAAGCAGAAAACAGTCCATACAATGCAATTTTCACACCGCAAATATTACAGTTCACTTTGGCCCAGCAATTTTCAATAAAACAATTGGGGCATGTCACTTTAAGACAATTTTCAGCACACAGTTTTTAAATCCGCTATGGCGCAGGAATATTCGGATCCTGTTCGTGACGCCAATTTATGCAACACGCCAGACCTGCAGGGTATGACGAAGTGAGGTCACAGTTATGGGCAATCGAGGGTACTCACTATATTTGAAGAACCCTGGGCAGGCGCGTGGCAGTGAAGGAGAGGTAGACACGGTTCCTCTGGGGCACGCTCTGTAGATAGGGACCAGGCCTGATGGTGGATGAGGTGCCCTGGATGTTACAGGTATTTTGTGTGCCTGGGGCAAGGTCCCTGTGGTATTCGTGACGCCAGTGCCTTTGGCCGGTGGCACGCCGGTGGGTGGTTGGAATGATGAAGGTACACACGTATATAGTGAACCAAACGTAAACTTTACTGGACAATCCAACTTTGTACAGCAGGTAGTAGTACAGTCTTTGTATTACAGTTCCACAAAGGGGCTTATTCACAATATGGCAGGCAATAGTCATGCAAGATACGTAGAGGGTAAACTTTACAAGCACTCAGCAGCAGGTTGTACCTTTCTCAGAATCAATGTACAGTGTCCTTTCTAGAACTCCTGCTCTGGCTTTATATCTCCCAAGGCCCAGATGCCTAAAAGGGTGGCTTATATCCTTGGTTACTTCCTTCCTCAGGTATTATATTCTTGCTATACTTTCTATCAGGGATACGTAACTTACCCTGGGTCGCCTCCTCCTATAAGGTGAATAACTGTGGGTTTCTCCCAGGAGGTTGGATCCTGCCACTGGGGTGTCTCTACTGAGCTGATCCTAGCCTCAGGAGCTTCAGGTGGACGAGGTGACTCCTCTAGTCCCCTGGAATGAACTAACACTTCCCTGTCTGGGCCTTCCTATATGTAACTAGGGCTCTCCAGCTCCCTCTAACGTCTGGGAGGCTAAACTACACCCTGACAGGCCTGACACCCAGATAATACAGGGAAAAACATGCACATGACATTTAATGCAATGCAACACATTAACCTTTGCAGTGCCCACCTTTACCTAGTGGGACACTAGACCTCCAGGCGAGCCCCTGGTCTGGAGCTGGGCTGATGCCTCCAGACGAGCTCCGGGTCTGGAGCTGGGCTGATGCCTCCAGGTGAGCCCCCGGGTCTGGAACTGGGCTGATGCCTCCAGGTGAGCCCCCGGGTCTGGAACTGGGCTGATGCCTCCAGGCGAGCCCTGAGTCTGGAGCTGGGCTGATGCCTCCATGCGAGCCCTTGGTCTAGAGCTGGGCTGATGCTTTCAGACGAGCCCCGGGTCTGGAGCTGGGCTGATGCCTCCAGGCGAGCCCCGGGTTTGGAGCTGGGCTGATGCCTCGAGACGAGCTCCGGGTCTGGAGCTGGGCTGATGCCTCCAGGCGAGCCCTGAGTCTGGAGCTGGGCTGATGCCTCCAGGCGAGCCCTGAGTCTGGAGCTGGGCTGATGCCTCCAGGCGAGCCCTTGGTCTAGAGCTGGGCTGATGCCTCCAGGCGAGCCCTTGGTCTAGAGCTGGGCTGATGCCTCCAGACGAGCCCCGGGTCTGGAGCTGGGCTGATGCCTCCAGGCGAGCCCCGGGTCTGGAGCTGGGCTGATGCCTCGAGACGAGCTCCGGGTCTGGAGCTGGGCTGATGCCTCCAGGCGAGCACTGAGTCTGGAGCTGGGCTGATGCCTCCAGACGAGCCCCGGGTCTGGAGCTGGGCTGATGCCTCGAGACGAGCTCCGGGTCTGGAGCTGGGCTGATGCCTCCAGGCGAGCACTGAGTCTGGAGCTGGGCTGATGCCTCCAGGCGAGCCCCGGGTCTGGAGCTGGGCTGATGCCTCGAGACGAGCTCCGGGTCTGGAGCTGGGCTGATGCCTCCAGGCGAGCCCTGAGTCTGGAGCTGGGCTGATGCCTCCAGGCGAGCCCCTGGTCTGGAGCTGGGCTGATGCCTCCAGGCGAGCCCCGGGCCTGGAGCTGGGCTGATGCCTCCAGGCGAGCCCCTGGTCTGGAGCTGGGCCTACGTTATGGCGCTGAGGACGGTTGTTCCTGTAAGTCTGGTGATCGGGGGAAGACGCGGCTGTGACTGAGGAGAAAAGTCACTGAGAAAGTCATAGAGAAGAAAGACTGCAGATCTCCAGAGAGAGACAGACAGACAGACTCCACAGAGAGACAGGCCCTACAGAGAGAGAGAGAGACGGACCCTCATAGTCAGCAAGACCCAGCACAAATGGGGTTAAACTATGATCCAGATAAGGAGTTAATGACCCTGACAACTGACACCTGTGCAGACCCTGCAGTCAGTAAGGCCTCTTACACACGAGCGGGGCGGATTAGCTCCGGATGCGTTCAGTGAAACTCGCACCATTTTGCAGTTGAGTCAGTTTTGTCTGTGATTGTGTTGAGTTTTTTCCGCACGGATGCAATGCTGAAGGTTTACAAACATCTCCTCGCAACCATTAGTGAAAAACGCATGGCGTCCGCACTTGCTTCCGGATGCAACGCGTTTTTCACTGAAGCTGAAATATAGAATATAGAACATGCTGTGTTTTCGATGCAACGCAGACCTGATGCATAAAAAAACCCACTCATGTACACAGACGGATTGAAATGGGTCAGGATTCAGTGCGGGTGCAATGTGTTCACATCACGCATCGCACCCACACGGAAAATTCGTGTAAAAGGGGCCTAACAGCCTGGCCTTGTCTCCAGTCATCCCAGTAATACCAGTCCCAGACACTGAAGCCGTTCCCAATAGACCTATCCTTGACCCACAGCAGTCCACGGACCCCAGAAACAACATGGAGGTCACCGAGCCGTCACCATCAGAGAAGGTCAGCTCCAGAGCCCAGCAGCCAGGGGTCACACTGACCCAGACACTGCCAGACCCCAGAAACAACATGGAGGTCACCGAGCCGTCACCATCAGAGAAGGCCAGCTCCAGAGCCCAGCAGTAAGGGGCCATGCTGACCCAAACACTGCCAGACCCCAGAGACTACATGGAGGTCACCGAGCCGTCACCATCAGAGCAGGCCAGCTTTAGAGCCCAGCAGCCAGGGGCCACACTGAGCCAAACACTGCCAGACCTCAGAGACAACATGGAGGTCATAGAGCCGTCACATCAGAGAAGGCCAGCACCAGAGCCCAGCAGCCAAACACTTCCAGACCCCAGAGACTACATGGAGGTCACCAAGCCATCACCTGTCACGATCAGTGTGGGGGAAAACTCCACACTGAACACAGGAGGGAAGGGGAACAATAATTGGGCCTGGAAATTAGGGAAGAAACAGGTCACCTCCTAGACAACCCTAATCTGGGCCTTAAGTATCTATCAATATGAATAGACCTTGAAGGTAGGAATAGTCATATGCAGGATACCTAGGCCTTTATATCCCTATAAGGCCCTGGAAAAGGTTAGGACCAGAGACAACCCATTCCTCCCCAGATGGACGAATGGAAGTCTGTCTCAGGCCCACATACAAACAGGAAATATAAAAAGCACAAATGCGACTCTTAACTTCTGTAGAGACAGACGAGCAGGAACACCAGAGACGACCTCACACCAGCTCAGCCAAACCCAAATTAAGCTATCCACCGCATAGTCAGAGGGGTGGGGTGAGACTATAAAGGTAGAAGTGATGACCAGTGAGCAACAGCTGAGAAAGGGGAAGTGTTCATTAACCCTATCAACACTGAATCAAGAGAAATCAAGGAGGCTGTTAGATTCCTCCACGCTCAGCCAATCTCCTTGATTTCCTGACATCAGTCACCTGAGGGACCATGACAGTACCCCCCCCCCTTCTACAGGTGACCTCCGGGCACCCAGGAACGACCTTATCAGGATGTGCCCTGTGAAAGGCCTTCACCTGACGATTCGCATTAACATCGGCCACTGGATCCCACATCCTCTCCTCTGGTCCGTAACCCTTCCAGTGGACGAGATACTTGAGGGATCTACGGAGAACTCAGGAGTCTACAATGCTGCTGATTTGAAAGTCTAAACTGCCGTACACTATGACAGGAGCGGGAGGCAAGGAGGACGGCTCAACAGGTTCGACACATTATTTCAACGACTTATTAAATACGTTATGAATTTTCAAAGCCTGAGGAAGTTCAAGACGGCAGGCTACAGGGTTAACAATGGCAGTGATCTTATATGGACCAATAAATCTTGGACCCAACTTCCAAGAAGGTGCCTTAAGCTTAATGTTTCTTGTAGACAACCACACAGAATCACCCACTCTCAGGTCCGGACCACTCATGCGTCTCCTGTCAGCCGCACGCTTATATCTGTTGCCCATCTTTTTCAGGTTATTTAGAATTTTCTGCCAAATCAAAGACAAAGAAGAAGAGGAAATTCTTTCCTCCTCAGGAATGCCGGAAGTTTGAGAACCAGAAAATGTGCCAAACTGCGGATGGAATCCATATGCCCCAGAAAACGGCGACTTATCAGTGGACTCCCATCTACGGTGATTATTGGCAAACTCAAATAAAGACAAGAATTAAGACCACTCCTCCTGGTTCTCCGAAACAAAACATCTCAAGTAAGTCTCCAGATTCTGATTAGTGCATTACGTCTGTCTGTTTGACTTAAGGTGAAAAGCCAAAGAAAAGGACAATTGTACCCTCAGCCGAGTACAGAACGCTCTCCAGAATCTGGAAACAAACTGATCAGACACCACATCAGAGGGAATGCCATGTAGTCTCACAATGTTATCGACAAACACCTGTGCAAGAGTCTTGGTATTAGGTAGAGCCGGCAATGCTATAAAATGTGCCATTTTACTAAACCGATCAACTACCACCAGGATCACGTTTTTTCCCGAAGAATTCGGTAATTCCGTTATAAAGTCCATGGACAAATGCGTCCAAGGTCTGGACGGGATGGGTAATGGAAGAAGAGATCCAGAAGGCCGAGTATGTGTCACCTTAGCATGAGCACAGGTACAACAGGCTGACACAGTCCTCAACACACTTACGCAGCCCCGGCCACCAAAATCTGTGCGAGATGAGATCAACAGTGGATCTACTCCCAGGGTGTCCAGCAAGCACAGTACAGTGATGTTCCTCAAATACCTTATGACGCAAGTCTGAAGGAACTATTTCCCTGGAGGACAAGAGTCTGGTGCATCCTCTTGGGCCTATAACACCTTAGCCTTAAGATCAGGATATAGGGCAGATATGACTACCCCTTCAGACAAAATAGGACTAGGATCTTTAGAATAACCCCCCCCCCCCCCCCACCACTAGGAAAGCTGTGCGACAAAGCTTCCGCCTTGACGTTCTTAACCCCAGGGCGGTAGGTGACAATGAAGTTATATCTGCCTTGGATTCAGTCGTTTAGCCGACTGAAGGTAAGCCAGATTTTTGTTATCAGTAATTACCGTAATAGGATGAATTGTTCCTTCCAACCAATGGCGCCATTCTTCAAAAGCCAACTTAATGGCCAGCATTTCACTATTACCCACGTCAGAATTTCTTTCAGCACTCGAAAGTATTTTAGAGAAAAAAGCACATGGGCGCTATTTCCTAGGTGAAGGACCTTGCGACAAAACTGCTCCCATCCCAACCTTGGATGCGTCAACCTCTACAATGAATGGCCGAGACACGTCCGGTTGCACCAGAATAGGGGCTGAAGCAAAAAATTCTTTCACAGCAGAAAAGGCTTGTAATGCCGCCTCAGACCAAACAGAGAAATCAACCCCCTTCCTAGTCATGTCTGTTAAAGGTTTCACCACAGACTAATATATTTCACGATTAATTTACGGTAGTAGTTGGTGAATCCCAAAAACCGCATAAGCGCTTTCAGATTTTCGGGTCGATCCCAGTCAAACACCGCACAGACTTTCTCGGGATCCATCTGAGAAAACCTAAGGGTGAGAGCAGGTAACCCAGGCATTGCACTTCCTGAACAGCAAAAACACACTTTTCCATCTTTGCACACAACTTATTCTCTTAGGATCTGTAACACCTGTCTCACATGATCCTGATGAGTCTCCATGTCTGGAGAATAAATTAGTATGTCATCCAGAGATACAACAACAAACCTGCCCACCAGATGATGAAAGATGTCATTGATAAAGTGTTCGAAAACTGCTGAAGCATTGGTTAACCCAAAGGGCATAACCAGGTTTTTAAAATGACCCTCATGGGTATTAAATGCGGTCTTCCACTCTTCCCCCTCCCTGATCCTTACCAGATTATATGCCCCCCTCAGATCCAATTTAGAGAACACCTTGGCACTAACAATCGGACTAAACAAATCCAGAATCAAAGGAAGGGGGTAAGGATCACGGACAGAAATACGGTTGAGCTCACGGAAGTCCAGACATGGCCTAAGGATACAATAATTTTTTTTTACAAAGAACAACCCAGCAGCCACTAGGGATTTGGATGGTCTGATATGTCCCTTCGCCAATCTCTCGGTGATATTCTCTCGCATGGCCTTTCTTTCGGACTCCGAAAGATTATACAACCGAGATTTGGGCAGTTTAGCTCCGGGAATAAGATTGACGGGACAATCATACTCCCGATGCGCGGGTAACTCCTGGTTACCACTCTCAGAAAACACATCAGAAAATTTGGAAATGAATGAGGGCACAGTTTTAGTGGTGACCACAGAGAAAGACGCATAAAGGCAGTTGTCCATGGAAAAATCACTCCAATCGAGAATCTGTTTCGCTTTCCAGTCGATGGTCGGGTTATGTTTGCTTAACCATGGTAAACCCCAAACCATCGGAGCAGGCAGACCCTCCAACATAACACGAGACCCACTCTTAAATGGATGTCATTCACTTCCTGCGACAGACATTTTTGGGTAAGAGGTGCAGAACCAATTGCAAAGACAGAAATACTTTTCTCTAGTGCACTAGTAGTCAACCCGTGAATACGAACGAACTGTCCATCGAGCAGGTTAACCCCAGCCTTACTGTTGATAAATACCTTGATTTCCACAGTTTTGGACTCTAGTGCCACCTCGGCAGACAGGAGAAATCGGGTACTACCAGTAAATGACAAAAGTAAGTTTTCTTGCTCCCAACCCACACCACCAATAGTAATTTGGGGACTTTTTGTTTTGTTTACACCTTGACGCTGAATGTACAGACAAATATTCATGAAATGTCCCTTCTTTCCACAGCAAAAACAGACTCCCTTCATATGACCAGAGCTCTTACCAGCAGTCCCAGGACCCCTAGATCTCCCCCTCAGGCGTCTATCCAGACATACAGAAAGGGACATGGCTGCTTCCAATGACTCAGTTTTTTCATGAAAGGCCAATGTGTCCTGCAGACTCTCAGATAGACCCTGACAGAATTGGCTACAGAGAGCTGGATCGTTCCACTCCGTATCCGTAGCCCATCTCCTAAATTCAGAGCAATAGATTTCCGCGGAGCGTTCTCCCTGCCGTAAACCACGTAACTTGGTCTCAGCCTGATACATCCGATCTGGGTCATCGTAAATAAGACCCAAGGCTCTAAAAAATGTATCTACCGACTGGAGGGATGGTGATCCGATCGGCAGAGAAAAAGCCCAAGACTGTGCATCATCCTTAAGCAAATAAATGATCATAGCCACAGGTTGACACTCATCCCCAGAAGACAATGGACACAACTTAAAGTACAACTTACACGACACCCTGAACCGAATGAAATTGTCACTACCCCCAGAAAATCTGTCCGGAAGGTTCAGGGCAAACCTGGTACCCACCATCAGAACCAGCCGCCTGTGGTCTCTCAATCTGTAAGACTGTCGCGCGGAGGTCAGCTACCTCCAAAGACAGTCCCTGCAGCTGTTCGACCAGTGCAGACATAGGATCCATAGCTGCACTGACCTGAACGGAAATGGCGGTTTATTTGGCGGTAGATAATGTCACGATCAGTGTGGGGAAAAACTCAGGAGGGAAGGGGAACAGTAACTGGGCCTGGAAACTAGGAAAAAAACAGGTCACCTCCTAGACAACCCTAATCCGGGTCCTGACTACCTATCAATATGAAGACCTTGAAAGTAGGAATATTCATATGCAGGATACCTAGGCCTTTATATCCCTATAAGGCCCTGGAAAAGGTTAGGACCAGAGACAACCCATTCCTCCCCAGATGGACGAATCAAAGTCTCTGTCTCAGGCCCAGATACAACAACAGGGAATATAACAAATACAAACAAACGCGACACTTAACTTCTGTAGAGACGGACGAACAGGAACACCAGAGACGACCTCACACCTAGCTCAGCCAAACCCAAATGAAGTTATCTACCACATAGTCAGAAGGGTGGGGTGAGACTATAAAGGGTAGAAGTGATGACTACTGAGCAACAGCTGAGAAACAGGAAGTGGTCATTAACCCTATCAACACTGAATCAAGAGAAATCAAGGAGGCTGTTAGATTCCTCCACGCTCAGCCAATCTCCTTGATTTCCTGACATCACTCATTTGAGGGACCGTGACATCACCATCAGCCACAAAGAAGGCCAGCACTAGAGCCCATCAGCCAGGGGCCACACTGACCCAGACTCCAGAAACAACATGGAGGTCACCGAGCAGTTACCATCTGCCACAGAGAAGGAGAGCACCAGCACCCAGCAGCCAGGGGCCAAACTGAGCCAAACACTGACAGACCCCAGAGACAACATGGAGGTCACCGAGCAGTCACCATCAGTCATAGAGAAGTCCAGCACCAGAGCCCAGCTGCCAGGGGCCAAACTGAGACAAACACTGCCAGACCCGAGACTATTCTCCAATGTGACAAGATCTGCAAACCCCACACCCCAGAGGAGGAATGCAGTACGGATCCAGTACACCGGCCCAGAGCAAGACGCCCCCACAAGGCAGTTCATAGGCCGCAATCTGCTGAAAAACTTTATGGGATTGGATGCGTCTAAGATTTATGCGCTGATCCATGTCCCAGCCACCAGGATCCTGGACCTGTTCTGGGAAAAATGTAATTCTACCAAACATTATGAAATCAGGAAAAATCTGGAGGTTCTCCAGTTGTCCAAACCTCTGACCACAGAGGTGACAATTCTCCAGTCCAAGGTGGTGGCGCCAGCAGACATATTGTACTGGATGAGAAGGAAATGTTTGGTCCTCGATTCACCTTATAAGATTTATGATGAAGAAGGAATCTAGAATGAAGGCTACAAAGTAAGAGTCCAGCTGATGCAGAACCATGGAGTCACCAGACACCTGTCCTCATGTCTTCTACCTGGGATCTGACAGGGGGATCTGCTACTATCCTGAGCAGCCATAACTGTGCCATAGATGTGGGGCAGACACGTGGCCTATACCTTCCTGCATGTGAAATGCTCAATGTGCAGATGGTTGGATCATACGAAAGAGACCTGCACGGAATGTGTCGAATATGGACAGACTTTACATGAATGCCCGCTTGGGCAGCACAATAAAAGCAGCACAGATCCATCTAATGTGGAAGATTTCCCCGAATTGTCTGCAAGAACTGAATCTGAGTTCCCTGAGCACCATGATCCAGCCTTGGTGGAGCCACAGACAGAATGTGTAGGTGACCGCGCAGAAATAAATAGGTCAGCAAGTGACACCTGTCAGCAGTGGAAGCATCTACAGAGACATCTGGAGCAGCTAGTGAGGTCTCCTCTGAGCAAGGATCCAGTGCTATTATAGAAACCACCAGTATGGAGACATCCAGTGAGACAACTGGAGAGGCCCCTTCCAAACATCAAGGTTCCAGTACCACCTGCAGAAACCATAGAGTCGACCACTGAGGAGGTATTTCAAGTGGTAAAAAGAAAGACTGTGTCATCTGAGCAGGAACCACGCAAACAAACACACAACCATTCAGAGGCCAGGATCACCTGCTGTGGAGATCTCTCCTGGGAGGTTCCAGGTTTTAGGAGAAGGTGAGGATGTCTGCAGCCAGAATGTCCAGGGGGCCTGCTGATGAAGATGTCCCCGAGGAGAGAGACATTGAGGTCTCCAGGCAGAACATGGAGGTCTCCTCATCAGAGGCTGGGCACAGGGGGCATCGTTCTGGACAGATATGAGGGGGTGGGGGTCCTATGTAAGAAAGACAGGGATTGTATGAGGTGTGATTGCAATGGGCACCTCCCCCTAGGGCCCTCTATAACGCGACCCAGGTGTAGGAATGCCGAGTGGTATAGTGCGGCTTAAAATGTCTCTTTACATGTGTAAAGGTGCTCCTACCTGGATACGCCTTTATTTGGCACCAAAGCAATAAATAGGGGGAATTATTGAGGGATAAAAGAATAACTTGAGTCCAAACCTTGAGATGAAGTTCAATCGCAGCTTTACTTGAATAAACGTTTCTCCAAAACGGTTTACAGGCTTTGTCTTGGTTCCAGCAGGCTTTAAGTGCAGGATCTGCCCCCCAGTATAGATGCACCACTGCATATGGGGTTGAGCACTTCCTGCTTTTTAATGCCACGCCAATTTGTAGTTTGTATTTTTTGGAGGTGTAGAAACTCCTAGTCTGAATGTGCCTGTATTTCCATCCACAGGCAGCATTCTGGGGCACATGTGAGGCCCGGGCTGTATCCGCCAGTCTCGGTGGGGCTCAGAGCTCTCGGCCTCCTCCCACTGTATGCATGGTCACATGCTGGAGGTTACTGGGAGACGGCTTTGAGTCGGACCTTGCGCTCCTGTAATTCACCCACTGGCTCCTGGTATTGCCCATACGGCTCAGGTAGGTTTAGCGTTAGGTCCCGAGCTACTTGAGAAACATTGGCGCGGTGCCCGGGCACAGACATGTCCTCCAAGCAGGATATGTTGGCTAACTCTCAATTTTACACCAGTATGAGGGTTAGTAAGACCGCAGAGTGCACCTGACTGTGTTATATTACTTTTAATGTTTATCACATCCACACATTTGGTATCCTGTGTAGGATGTCCATTGTGGTACTTGTGGTCCGCTGCAGGCAAGTGCAGGATTTGCCCCCCTATATAGATGCACCACTGCATATGGGGTTAAGCACTTCCTGCTTTTTAACCTCTTCCGGACACAGGGCGTGTCCCTGTACGCCCTGTGTATTTTCGATCACTGGCGGGCGGTGATCGGAACCCGATGCCTGCTCAAATCGTGTAGGCGATCACAGCAAACCGCAGGTCAATTCAAACCTGCGGTTTGCTGCGTTTCCGGGTTATCGGATCTCTGAGGACCCGATAACCCGGAACGGGATGGTGATCGGTGGTGTGTTTTTACCCCACCAATCACCATCCTGACATCACCTCTCAGGATCGCCTCTGATTGGTAGGTGGGCGGGCCGGCGGGAGATTCAAATCATAGCAGCGCTCCTCTCCTCCTCCTTGTGTGTCCGGAGCCCGAGGAGAGAGGAGCGCTGCAGTGCACGTGTGATCTGAGCCAGCATCACCCCATCTGTGCCCCAGCGCCCATCCTTGCCCCAGGACCCAATCTGTGCCCCATCTGATCAGCAGGTAATTAGGGAAAGTATAGGGAAAGGTTGGGCTAGGCAGGGATAATAAAGGGAAAGTTAGTGTGAAAATGGTTTTCTTGCATCACGCTAAGTAGGGTGTCTGGGGTCCACAGCACAGTGTGACCCTAGATCCCCCAGGGGTTCTGCCGCTTGCCCCCCCACACAATTTACGCTGACTGTTGCCGGCACTCGTAGCGCATCGCACACCCCACCGCCATGCTAGGGACCCTGTGGCCCACACTAGTACGAGCAGCTCTGGGGCTCGTACTGGTTTCCTGGCCCACCAGTTAAATCCCGGGAGCCCCCTGCCGGTGAACCTGTCTGGTGTACCCCAGAGCGATTTGAGCCCGAGATTCCGGATTTTGTAGGCCAATCAGGAATCCAGATTCCCACAGTGGGGTTTACTGAATATGACTTTTTTGGTTTTTTTTTTTTTCAGTAACCCATTTGTGAATCTGATGTTGGAGCAGACAAATCTGTACGCCCCACAGTTCATTGCTCAACACCCGGGCTCCTTTTTGGCCAGGCCCGGTGTCTGGACGCCGGTCAGTGCAGCCGAGATGAGGACATTTTGGGGCCTCGTGCTGCATATGGGCCTAGTCAAGAAACCTAGTGTCAGGCTGTACTGGAGTGGGGACGTTCTCTACCAGACCCCACTCTACAGTACGGCCATGACACGTCCCCGGTTTGAGGCCATCCGGAAATGCCTGCATTATGCTGATAATGCAGCATATCCTCCCCAAGGTGATCCTGCCTATGACCGTCTGTATAAGATACGGCCGGTCATCGATCACTTTGGGGCCAAATTTGTACAGTACCTGGAAGAGAGGTCGCGGTTGATGAGTCTCTCATTGCGTTCAAGGGGAGACTCATTATCCGCCAGTATGTTCCCTCTAAGCGGGGGAGGTATGGCGTGAAGCTATACAAACTTTGTGAGAGTACCTCAGGGTACACTTACAAGTTTCGTGTGTACGAGGGGCGAGATTCCCGTATTGAACCCCCAGAAAGTCCCCCCACTCTGGGTGTTACCGGGAAACTTGTGTGGGACCTTATGCACCCACTGCTAGATAAGGGTTACCACCTGTGCGTGGATAACTTTTATACCAGTATCCCCTTGTTCCAGATCCACGTTCGCTTGTGGGACCGTGCGGAAAAATCAGCGAGGCCTCCCTGCCCACCCCCTCCAGGTACCTATCCCCAGGGGTGAGACCCATGCCCTTACCTGTTGCTGGTCAGGTATAAAGGACAAGAGGGATGTCCTTGTACTGTCCACAATTCATGGTAACGGCATCACCCCTGTCCCTGTGCGAGGTACCACGGCAACGGTCCTCAAGCCCGATTGTATCGTTGACTACAATCGGTATATGGGAGGAGTTGATCTCACTGATCAAGTCCTCAAGCCATATAACGCCATGCGCAAAACCCGGGCATGGTACAAAAAAGTTGTGGTCTTCTTGGTACAGGTTGCCATGTACAACTCTTTTGTGCTGTCCCGGAGCGCTGGCAACACAGGGACATTCCTCCAGTTCTATGAGGCAGTCCTCAAGGACCTGATCTTTACGGACCGGGAAAGAGCACTTCAGGAGCAGGAGGCGCCCGAATCGTCCCTGGCCAACACTTTCCAGGTTTGGTCCCCCATACTGGAAAAAAGGGACTGTGACAAACTCCCCTCTTTTGAGGTTGCCACGAGTGCTTGGAGAGGACTACTTGTCAGCCTCTTACCATGCGATTACGGTCCCATGTTGTATGCACCGGTTGTATGCAATAGTGGCATAGTTATATAAGTTCATGTATTTTTCTGTCTTTGGAATTGTATTGCATGTTATGTGAGGGCACCCAGATAGCTAATATTATTGTATTTGTGTATTCTGAGTGCCATTCACCTAATGATATGCACTCAGACTTGAGCTATCTGGGGATATGTTAAATGTCTGTGTTTGCTGTGGGGGTGTGCCATTGTGTGTTTGGGTGGTGATTCCTGTCCTGTTGTCTCCACATGTGTATTGGCGATTTACCTTTGTCCTGAGAGATAATTGGATTGCTCCTCGGGTGTCTGCAGGGCAGAGAGGAGGAAACCATGATGCATTGCGGGGATGTGTTGTGTCTGTGTATCCTGAATTGCTGCATATCTGTCCTGTGTCACAGTCTTCCTTCTGGTCCCC
Organism: Bufo gargarizans; assembly: GCF_014858855.1. NCBI lineage: Eukaryota > Metazoa > Chordata > Amphibia > Anura > Bufonidae > Bufo > Bufo gargarizans. Next base: position 83,318 of record NW_025334054.1, on the reverse strand, counting down.
TAGGGGCGTGGCCACCAGATGGGGACCTGCATAAATACGGGCGGGTAGCCCTCAATAAAGTGTGCCTGTTTTACCCGTCACCATGTTGAGGCTGGTGTTTGGGTAACTGATCGACACTGGGGGATTGCTATACGCTGAAGATTTGCTATACTCCCCTGGCTTTACTACTAGCTCTTGTAAGAGCTGTTCCTGCTCTCTGGCTGTAGGAGAGGTTCACCCACTGGAGCCTTGTCGTAGGTCCAGGGTGGGTAGGAGACGGTGAGACCTCCACCAAGCTTCGGCGGTTCGTGGGGTCTGCAGCGCTTACGGTGTCAAGTGGAGTGCTTGGAGTCCTTGGGAAGCACTAGGAGCATCTATCGACGGAGGTACCCGGTCAGGGCGCTAGGAGATCCGTTACCGGGACGAACCCAAAAAAGGTGCAGAGTGTGTCACAGGAGGGGGATATGGAAGGACACCACTACTCAGTGTGATACGTGCCCCGATCATCCGGGCCTCTGCATTATTGGTTGCTTCAGGGAGTACCACACTTCCATGGAGTACTAAATTTATATCCCAATTTAGCACTGACATCAGATAAAAAACTGGTTTTCAGACTTGAGACACCACAACATTTTTTGTAAAAATGAAAATAATTTTAAAAAAGTATCCAAATTAGGTATCGCCACGTCGGTAATAATCTCCTCTATAAAAATACCCCATGACCTAACCCCCCAGATGAACATGGTCCAAAAAATAAAATAAAAAATGGTGCAAAAAAAGAACTTTTTTGTCACCTTACATAACAAAAATATTAATATCAAGCGATCGAAAAGTCATATAGCCCCCAAAATAGTGCCAATAAAACCGTCCACTCATCCCGTAAAAAATGAGCCCCCACATAAGATAATCAGCTAAAAAACTAACAAAAAAGACTCAGACTTTAGAGATACAAAAAAAAATTGTATCAAAAAGTATAATAAAGTCTAAAACCTAAATAATTGTAGAAAAGTTGACTTATTAGGTATCGCCGCGTCCGTAAGAATCTCCTCTATAAAAATACCTCATGACCTAACCCCCCAGATTAACACTGCCCCCCCCCCAAAAAAAAAACTGCTATTTTTGGCACTTTTCCATTTAAATCCGTTTTTTCTGGTAATGTAATATTTATTACCCTGATACTGCAGTTTACAGAAACACCACATTTGTGGTCGTAAACTGCTGTATCAGTAAAAGGGAGGCCGCAAAAGGAAAGGACCGACACGGTTTCTGGAAGGCCGATTTTGATGGCCTTTTTTATTGACACCATGTCCCTAAAAGTGACCCCATCTAAGAAACGACACCCCTCAAGGTATTCAAAACTGATTATACAAACTTTATTAACCCTTTAGGTGTTCCTCAACAGTTAATGGCAAATGGAGATGAAATTTCAGAATTAAAATTTTGGGTAACCTTACCTCACAAAAGTGTAATATAGAGCAACTAAAAATCATATTTACCCTAAAATAGTCCCAACAAAACTGCCCCCTTATCCCGTAGTTTCCAAAATGGGGTCACTTTTAGGGAGTTTCGACTCCAGGGGTGCATCAGGGGGGTTGAAACAGGACATGGTGTAAATAAACCGGTCCATAAAAATCAGCCCTCCAAAAACCACATATTGGGTGTTTCTGTAAACGGTCAGGGCAAGAAAGATACAGTCTTGTTTGGCTGTTAACCCTTGCTTTGTTAGTGGAAAAAAAATTGTTGAAATGGAAAATTTGGCAAAAAAATGAAATTCTGAAATTTTATCTACATTTGCCATTAACTCTTGTGCAACACCTAAAGGGTTAACAAAGTTCATAGTTTTGAATAGCAGTTTTGAATACCTTGAGGGGTGTAGTTTCTTAGATGGGGTCACTTTTATGGAGTTTCTACTCTAGGGGTGCATCAGGGGGGCTTCAAATGGGACATGGTGTAAATAAACCAGTCCAGAGAAATCTGCCTTCCAAAAACCATACAGCGTTCCTTTCCTTCTGCGCCCTGCCGTGTGCCCGTACAGTAGTTTACGGCCAGATATGGGGTGTTTCTGTAAACGGCAGAGTCAGGGCAATAAAGACACAGTCTTGTTTGGCTGTTAACCCTTGCTTTGTTAGTGGAAAAAATGGGTTAAAATTGAAAATTTGTAAAACAAAAATTCTAAAATTTTATCTCCATTTGCCATTAACTCTTGTGGAACACCTAAAGGGTTAACGTTTATAAAATCAGTTTTGAATAGCTTGAGGGGTGTAGTTTCTAGAATTGGGTCATTTTTGGGTGGTTTCTATTATATAAGCCTCACAAAGTGACTTCAGACCTGAACTGGTCCCTAAAAAAAACACAATTAGTCTTACCGGTAATTCTGTTTCCATGAGTGTGACGGAATGGGATGTCCGCCTGCGGTCCTGCTCCTATCTGACCCCCTGGTTGGTGATGTCTCGGACGTCTGCGGAGGGGATGGGGCACCCACGGTGGAGATCAGCCCGACTGCCGAGTGGCCCGGCCTTCTTTGTACAATGTGTGGCGCCCTGGAATCACTCACCAGACGATGCTGTATGACTTGAAACAGGGACTGACTGATTTATTTAGGGTCTTGGACACATGCATTTATACACACACTGCAAGCCTTATGTAACCCTAGACATGTCCAGGCTGGAATCAGACCATCGGATTTGCATACAGATGGCCTTCTTACAGCCCTGGAGAGGTGAGGTACACAGTAATTAGCATACAATTGCATTTCCACCAGGCCATTCCAATCCTTACAACAAAGGGAAAAGAGAATACATTTAAAAGCACAACACCAGTAACCAAATCTAGCACGAAATAAGATGTCCATACACTTAAACGCACAACCGAAATATAAAAGGAAGGAAAATGGTCTCTCAAATTGTCTGAGTTATTAGTCACGTGGCCCGCTGGACGGCGCGCTCAGGGCCGTTTCATGACATTGAGATCATCATGACGGTATACAAGGAGATTGACCCCTGACCTCTGTAGGGGCAGGAACAGAGAAAGGTTAAATACCCCCCTCCCACCACCAACCCCAGCGTTTCCAAAATCACACAGAGTAACCCGGTGGTGACAAACAGTGAAAAAGGTATTGCTTCATACCTTCTGTAGATCCTCCAAAGTTAAAATTTAGAACTATATGTAGGGAGGGAATAACGTGCCGTCGTGATGATCTCATGGAAACAGAATTACCGGTAAGACTAATTCTGTTTTTTCCATAGCATCATCACGACGTGGAGGGAAGGCATAAGGGAAGTGGAGGGAAGGCATAGCATAGTTCCCAATGCCAACGGATAGCAAAGGCGTCCAAGGCATGAGGTCTGTCCCTGGGGTTTAAGAAACAGAATGTCTCCACCTTTGAGTTTACCCTGGTGGCGAATAGATCCACGTCGGGCATCCCCCACTTTTCTACCACTAACCTGAATGTCTCTGAGCTTAGGGACCATTATATATGATCGATCCTGTGGAGGCTGAGGAAATCCGCTTCCCGATTCAGCGTTCCTTTCAGATAAACTTTAAGAGACGGAGGCCACTTTCTGCTCCATGATTTTTTTGTTGTTGTCAGCAGTTGTTGACCGCGTTCCCCCTTGATGAGAGAGATAGGCGATGGCAGTAGTGTTGTCTGATAGCACTTTTATATGGTGAAGACATAGTATTCCCTCTGCTGCCTTCAATGCTTCCCAAACTGCTCTTAGTTCCCTGATCGATTGTGGCTAGGTGCCTTGAAAGAGATGATCCCCTACCTTTGTGCCCCAGCCGGACAGACTTGTGTCCTTTACTACTTGCATTAGGGGAGTTTTCTGCCAGGGAGCTCCCTTGGATAAGTTTTAGCGGTTTTTCCACCAATTTAGAGTCTGAAGTACCCAGATTGGTGGGATCACTTGACAATTCATAGAGGATTGACACCTGTTCCAGGCACCCAGGATCCAAGACTGAAGAGGTCTGAAGTAAATCTGGCACCAGAGAACTGCCGAATTACAGGATGTTAACAGACCTAGCAGACTCATTGCCTCTCTGATGGAGCATGACCTTCTTTTCTGAAAGGATTTGATTTTTTGCTGAAGGATCAATATCTTGTCTTGGGGTAGGAATACCGCTTGCCTTTGGGAGTCCAGAATCATGACTAAAAATCAAACTTTTCTCAAGGGGGTGAGGACGGACTTGTTTTCGTTCACAATCCACCCGAGGTTGTTTAGGATGGAGAGAAAATATTTCAGATTTGAGTTGATCTGATTGAGATCTTTGCTGATCAGAATAAAGTCGTCCAAGTAGGGAACTACCATAAGTCCCTTTCCCGTTACATCCTGGATTGCAAATCGGAGAAAACTCTGTGAATCGGCGTGAATAGGAATATGGTAATAAGCGTCTCGCAGATCTATTGTACACATGAAGACATCTTTGCTTAAAAGTGCTATCGTAGATGCAAGAGTTTCCATCCTGAATTTCCAGTAAAGAATAAACTTGTTTAAGGGTTTCAGGTTTATGATTGTTCGGAATGTGCCTTCTTTTTTCTTGATTAGGAATAATGTTGAATAGTATCCCCGGCCTCTTTCTGGAGGTGGAACTGGGGAGATTACATTCATCTGATGAAGATTCTGGACTCCCTGCCAAAGGTTGGGTTGAAATCGTGTCAGTGAAAATTTGTTTGGGGGTTTTGAAGACCACTCTATTTGATAGCCTGTACCGACTATTGTGGAGACCCAGGGATTTTGGGAAATAGATTCCCATGTCTCCAGGAATTTTGAGTCTTCCCCCACTCCGGCATCATTGCTTGTTGGATGAGTTCTGGTGGGAGGAGGATTGATCCCTTCCTCTTCCCCCTTTGGGGTAACTCCAGCGCCCCGACTTCCCTTTCCCCCTGTAGCTTTTCTCTAGACCTGAGGAAGAGCGAAAGGGAAATCGGCGCCTAACTGGACGATTTTCTGGAAATCCTTTCTTTTCGTCCGCGGCTTTCTCTAAAATATTATCTAGGACTGGGCCGAAAGCATATTCCCCGGAAAAGGGTATAGAGCAAAGTTTCAATTTTGAAGTCTTGTCCCCAGACCAGCATTTCATCCAAAGTGCGCGTCTGGCCGAGTTGGAAAGTGCCGCATCTCTGGCGGAGAATCGGACCGACTCGGCCGAAGCATCCCCCAGGAAGGCCGTGGCAGAATTTTAAAAGAGGAAGGGAACTGAGGATTTCTTTTCTGGATGTTTTATTTTTTATATGGTCTTCTAATTCTCCCAGCCAGAGAAACATGGATTTAGAGACTGAGGTAGCCGCAATGTTAGTTTTAATATTAAACATGGCAGCCTCCCATAACTTCCTGAGGAGGCTGTCGGCTTTGCGATCCATAGAATCTTTGAGTTGGGAGGCATCCTCAAATGGAAGGGATGTCTTTTTGTTCACTTTAGCAACCTGAACATATATCATGGGGATCTCGTTGAAAATCATGGGCTCCTCAGGATCAAATAGTAATCTATTTTTAAATGAAGCAGAAGAGACTCCCAGACGTCTTTCAAGGTCTGCCCATTCTTCTAGAACCATATCTTCAATACTTTCGTTGATGGGAAACACGCATGTTTTTTAAATTCTCAATCCCCCAAACATCTCTTCCTGCACGGAATGGGTACGTTGTACTTCCTCCACCCCCATTATGGATCTGACCGCTCTTAATAGGTCGGACATATCGTCCATAGAAAAATAGTATCTACGATCACTATCTACCGAGTCCGAATCAGAGACTCTTTCCCCCTCTTCCCATGACCTGGCTGAGTGGACGCTCTCGTCCAAAGGGAAGGTGATCTAACACGCTTTCTCTTGGGTTGCGGTAAATCGGGGGGATTAGCAGATAGGTGGGCTAGAGATGAACGAATTTCCTCCTGTATCATAGATTTAAGTTCTTCCTTCAGAGAGGGTGCTTTGTCACGTACAATATTAGATATACAATTTTTGCACAGCTTCTTGGGATAATTGTCAGGAAGTTTGCCACTACAGGAGATACATCTGAGGGATCTCGATCTTTTTTTTGGTTTCTTTAGACACCTAAAAGGAGGAGAAGGTAGCTATAAGGGAATGATCAGAAGGAATGGCAAAAAATAAAAGGGGGGGGGGGGCAGAGCTGAGGAGAACTCCACATGAAAGATTTGCTCCACAAAGGCGGGGGGACCTCACTAGGCATGGAGAGGAGACCCATAGTATTCTTAGACTGGGGGAACAAAACTCTCCCCCCCTTTTTTTCTCACTGTAGGAGAGGGGGGATTAGCAGACTCCCTGACCAAGCAATAATGCCCCCAGAGGGGACTCACTGATGGTGGCAGCGTTGGTTCGGGCTCTCTAGGGGATCCTCTGCCCCAGACATTGTGGCCAGATGCTTTTCACCCTCTTCAGCGCCGGGATAGGTGAGGGCTCCCCGATTCCTCAGGAGCATCCACTGAGTGTCCAGGCCTCGGTCTTAAGCCGGGCCGGACGCCGCCTATGTCGGTGGAAGTGACGTCAGACATATGCGCCACTGGCGCCGGCGCGCAACTCTGCTGAAGCCTCAGGAGGGAGTCGTCGCCGTGGGATCAGGCCCCGGATCAACCGGAACGAGTATATACCCCACACACCCCTGCCCAGCGTTAGTACTGGGACCGCGGGAGGGCAGGGGGACACCATGCAGGATGCCAGCGATTCCAAGGTAAAAACAAAAACATCCTGGTTCCTTAGCTTCATCTCTCTGTATACAGGGAGACCTTTCTCTGCCCTGTCCTCTGTAGGGACAGGAAAACACTGGTGTTTGTGGTGGCAGGGGGGTATTTAACCTCTCTGTTCCTGCCCCTACAGAGGTCAGGGGTCAATCTCCTTGTGCCGTCGTGATGATGCTATGGAAAATTGGGTTTTTAAAAATTTCAAGATTTGCTTCTAAACTTCAAAGCCTTGTAACATCCCCAAAATGATCCAAACATGAAGTAGACATACGGGGAATGTAAAGTAATAACTATTTTGGTAGGTATTACTATGTATTATAGAAGTAGAGAAATTGAAACTTGGAAATTAGCAATTTTTTTACAAATTTTGGGTAAATTTGGTATTTTTTTAAATAAATAAATAATTATTTTTGGGTTAGGGTTTTACCAGTGTCATGAAGTACAATATGTGATGAAAAAACAATCTCAGAACGGCCTGGAGAAGTCAAAACGTTAAAGTTATCACCACTTAAAGTGACACTGGTCAGATTTGCAAAAAATGGCCTGGTCCCTAAAGGGATTCTGTCACCTATAACCTAAACATTTGGCCAGGTCTGTACCAATTAGTGAAAGAAGCTGGTCAGCACTCGCTTGATGCACGCCGCGCGGGATCAGGATCAATTTCCACGGGCAATGAAGTAAAGGATCCCAGCAGACGTGACTTGGATGCTTATAAAAGGTTTATTGTCAAAGTAACACTGACGCGTTTCGGCTATATTAGCCTTTTTCAACAGAATATCCATCACACAGCACAGGTTTATATACACCTATAATGCCAGGGATAGGGTGCCGCCCCGTGACATCAGACCCCAAAAGGGGGTGGTACCTGGGAGGTAACCAAAGAGTAACAGAAAATATATTTTGTATATAACAAAAGAAAACCATATAACGGCAACACTACGTGTTATATTATATATTATAGATACCATCTCAGATGAGAGATTCTTCAATGAGTAGATGATGTCTAAAAAATAATAATAATAATGATATAATTAGATCACCGGATTAGACAGTAATAATGCATTGATTGACATGGGATCCTAGATATGTGTGATTTCATAGTCCCTATTCAGACCTCTAGGGTGTAGGGTCTCTAGGGTGTGGATCCAATAGGCCTCTCGGCGTAGTAATAGCTTCTTCACATCACCTCCCCTTCGTGGTCTCACTACCCGTTCTATCACCTGAAATTTTAATTGAGCAACAGTGTGTTTGCATTTTTCAAAGTGGGAGGGAATCGGAAGCAATAGGTTCTTAGTCCTAATGGTGGACTTGTGCTTCCCAATGCGGTCTCTAAGCGTTTGCATGGTCTGACCAATATATAATAGCCCACAAGGACATTTAATTAGGTACACTACATTAGTAGACTCACTGGGTATGTTCGTCCAGTATGTGGGTGATGAATATTGGATCCCTTGATTATATTGAGCACTGGAAGCAGTGCAGGCAGGGGAACGTGCCCTTCCGCTGTGTAGCTAGTACGCTCTGCTTGAGTGCGCCTCTAGGGCTCCCCACATCAGCGCGCACTAACTTGTCTCTATAACGCGGGTTTTTCTTATTACAAATAAGCGGGGGATTTTTGAATTCTTCAATCTGAGGGTATGCTCTTCCCAACAGAGACCAGTGCTTCCTCACAATATTGTCTAGTTTATGATTAAAAGGGTGGTAAGAAAAACCCGAGTTATAGAGACAAGTTAGTGCGCGCTGATGTGGGGAGCCCTAGAGGCGCACTCAAGCAGAGCGTACTAGCTACACAGCGGAAGGGCACGTTCCCTGCCTGCACTGCTTCCAGTGCTCAATATAATCAAGGGATCCAATATCTACCACCCACATACTGGACGAACATACCCAGTGAGTCTACTAATGTAGTGTACCTAATTAAATGTCCTTGTGGGCTATTATATATTGGTGAGACCATGCAAACGCTTAGAGACCGCATTGGGAAGCACAAGTCCACCATTAGGACTAAGAACCTATTGCTTCCGATTCCCTCCCACTTTGAAAAATGCAAACACACTGTTGCTCAATTAAAATTTCAGGTGATAGAACGGGTAATGAGACCGCGAAGGGGAGGTGATGTGAAGAAGCTATTACTACGCCGAGAGGCCTATTGGATCCACACCCTAGAGACCCTACACCCTAGAGGTCTGAATAGGGACTATGAAATCACACATATCTAGGATCCCATGTCAATCAATGCATTATTACTGTCTAATCCGGTGATCTAATTATATCATTATTATTATTATTTTTTAGACATCATCTACTCATTGAACAATCTCTCATCTGAGATGGTATCTATAATATATAATATAACACGTAGTGTTGCCGTTATATGGTTTTCTTTTGTTATATACAAAATATATTTTCTGTTACTCTTTGGTTACCTCCCATGTACCACCCCCTTTTGGGGTCTGATGTCACGGGGCGGCACCCTATCCCTGGCATTATAGGTGTATATAAACCTGTGCTGTATGATGGATATTCTGTTGAAAAAGGCTAATATAGCCGAAACGCGTCAGTGTTACTTTGACAATAAACCTTTATAAGCATCCAAGTCACGTCTGCTGGGATCCTTTACTTCATTGCACGAGGTCTGTACCAATAACCTGAATCCGAAACTGTCATTATTAAATCTGCCTGTGGCTCCATTAGCACATAAAACAGGTTTTTATAACCTGTCATTCACCTACCTAAGGTGCCCAAGGGGACGTCGCTTCATACAGGGTGCTCGACTGAGCCAATCTCTGTCTGCTGCCCAGCGCCGCCTTCCCAGTTGAAATCGCCACCTTCCTTACCTCAGCGCCGCCTCCGCAATCGTCCGGTCCCCCAGGTTATGCCTAGTGTGCACACGCAGGATCTGGCAGAGGGACCGGACGATTGCGGAGGCGGCGCTGAGGTGAGGAAGGTGGCGCTGGGCACCAGACAGAGATGGGCTCAGCCGGGCACCCTGTATGAAGCGACGTCCCCTTGGGCACCTTAGGTAGGCGAATTATAGGTTATAGAAACCTGTTTTATGTGCTAATGGAGCCGCAGGCAGATTTAATAAGGACAGTTTTGGATTCAGGTTATTAGTACGGACCTGGCCATATGTTTAGGTTATAGGCCTAAAATGTCATGACAGAATCCCTTTAAGGTGAAATAAGGCTGTTTCCTTAAGGAGTTAATACCACGCCAATTTGTAGTTTGTATCCAGCAGGCTTTAGCATGAAACGGGCAGGCAAACTCCACTCTGCTATATCCGTTTCTCTCTGACAGGCTGGCTGTATAACTTAGTTTCTTCTGTACGCTGGCTCCTGAGGTTTCTAAGCTTTGGCCTCCATAGCTTAAGATGCTCTGGCTAGCGTGGGCACGGCCAGCAGAGATATGCCCTGCACACCCTTCTCCTAGCCGGGGGTAAGCTAGACTAACTAGAACTGGACCCCACCCTTCCTACAGGAAGTAGGACTCTCCCACCTCTCTCCAGGGGAAGGGGGGGGGGGGGGGGGGTTAGAATGGAATATAGATCTGCCATGTCTGCTGCCACTTGCTGGTGAACCAGGTACATTACATGAACAGTTACATAACATTAGAAATGCACAGTGTGGAGGACCTGGAATAAATGCATAAGATGACATGAGGTTAGACCAATAAAGACAGTAGCAAGGTGCAGAAGTGTTACATAATTATTATTATCTCTAAATCATCTTTATTATTCAAATAGAAGATACAGATATAAAATCTCAAACAAGTATAATATATAGTCCATCCTATATTAATAACCCACCCCAACCTACCCGGGAGAGAGAGAGAAAAAAAATATAAACTATTAATCAACCAAGAGCTCCACAATTTGAAAAAAAGAGCCCCCTTCCCCCTATTCTCAGAAATTATTTTCTCCATCTTTATAATAGGGTCCACCGCTCTCCTCCGCTCGAACACTGAGGAGTCGAACGTGAAACAATCATTTACAGAGGGTTTGTTTATCCCATGGTGAGATCTGCAGACGCATCAACCCTCCCAGTATGCGAACCAATGACCCCCTCTAGCGGTACGCCCATCGCTTATTATTAAAGATACAATTTGGGGCATCTCCATACCAGATGGAATAGGCCAGCTTGCTCCCCACGCATCGAGGGCACTCATCTGTGGACTTTACACCCATCTTTGTAAGCAGTGTAGATCGATATATAGACCAGTGATGGCCAAGCCTAGCACTCCAGCTGTGGTAAAACTACAACTCCCAAGATGCCCCCCTTGCACTTGGCTGCTCTCAGAACTCTATAGAAATAAACGGAGCATGCTGGGAGTTGTAGTTTCACCACAGCTGGAGTGCCAAACATCACTGATATATACTATGGATGAAGAAAAACGGAGAAACCCCATGTGAGGCCTCATTGAAACCATAGACCTACTTCTTCGTACATCCACCCATTGCTCCTCCGATAGTCCCACCATATCTTTAGCCCATTTTTCTTTTGCCACTATATTGGTCTTACTTGGTTTAACTTTCGTCAATAACCTATATCTTCTTGGAATCGCGCCTTTTACCTTTTTATTATTAAAAAATTATTTGATATTCTCCATAGGAGCCATTTTATATTTCTGGGGGTCTGCTAGCGGCGAGTTCATTGCCTCTCTTAAGTGTAGATATCTGAAAAATTCTTTATTCAGGACTCCAAATTAATTTATTTTTTTTATGTTTCAAAATCTTTTAATAAATCCCCATCAAACAATTGACCCAACAAACGAATACCTTTATTTTCCCAATTTACATAGTGTTTAATTTTCTGGATTTCTCACAAATTAATATTTTTCCATATAGGAGTGAAATCTATATATCCTTTAATGTCCATCATTTTTTTAATCTCTCTCATGACATGATCCATCAATTCAAAAAGATAGTTGTCAGTATTTGTACTGCCCAATATTCCCGACTCCAATACCTCCATCATCCTCAACGGATTCTCTTTCCATCCCAATTTCTTTAAGTGCCAAGACAAAATAGGTGAAATATTACCCCCATTCAGAAACCCTAATTGTGCAACCAAAAATATATAAACCAATTTGGAAGCGCCCCCCCCCCCCCCCCCCCCCTCTCCAACCTTATCCTTGGAGTCAACTCTTTCCAAATAAAATCCCTCATTAACCTATCCAAACAAGCGACCTCTTCCTTGGTGACCGCACTGGAGCACATCACTTGTCATGTTAATGCGACCCATCATGGATCGGGGTAGCCTCTTCCAGACGAGGGTATACATTCAGCCTAACGTAGTCCGTCAGATTCCTTGCGATGTTTACACCCAAATACCTAAAATGACTTTCCCTAGCCACCAAGTCACCTACCTCATCCCCTAATAACATCAAGTGAGACTTTTCCAATTAATTTTGAGTCTCCCGAAAAATATCCAAATCTCTCAATTATATTCATCACTTTGGATCTCCTCATCTATATTTGCCAAAAACAGCAAGATATCATCCACATAAAGCATTATTACCATATTGAAATCCCTTAATATCTTCATTCTCTCTAGTAATCATCGCCAATGGCTCTATTGCAATTGTGAAGAGCAGCGGTCATAGGGGACATCTCTGCCTGGCAGGGACGCCACCCCATTCACCGCCCCCTCGCTCTTGGATTTAGATAAATCAATTTGATCCAACCTATAAAAGACGCCCCAAACCCAACGTGGCTCAGCGCCTCGCACAAACGATGCCACTCTATACAATCAAAGCTTTGACTGCCTCTAGTGAGAATATAGCTTTACCATCTTTATTTGCTTCTATATTCATGTCACGGATGGTGTTGCAGAAAACAAGAAGTACCAAATAAAGATCCGACTGACTTGATCCCAAACTAAGGAACAAAAGGGTGAGCCCTAGAGCTCTTCCTGACTGCTCAGCCCATGCAAAGATCTATGTGATAGAAAGTTGCATGTCCACGTACCTAGACTGAGTGACACCTGAAAACCCTATAATAGTGAGGGGACACGACCACTGGCTCCCTGCACTAAATATGGACGGAGTCAGGGTCACCTAGAATCAAGCCAACAGGAAAACACAAATAAAGGGATAGACTTATCTGAGAAACCAGCAGTAGCAAACTTCTAGCAGTGAGGCACAATCCAGGAAGTAGTATAAACCGCAAAGTGAGGCAGTATGGGAGGGCATATAAAGGTGGGCAATCACCGCTAATAGATGACAGCTGGTAGAGGGAGAAGAGATATCAAAGCGAAACCAAAACAAAAGAACATCATGCAGGAGGTACTGAAGAACGTCTGTCAGAACTTCTCAGAGATCTGGCAGTGACAATTCATAAATAATCCTCTAATATTGGAATATATCAAACTCCCAGGAATAAACCCTGTTTGATCCTGGTTTATTATTGTTTTTATTACTTTTGTTAACCTATCCACCAATACCTTGGCTCAGGCATCCTCAACCTGTGGCCCTTCAGCTGTTGTAAAACTACAACTCCCACAATGCCCTGCTGTAGGCTGATACCTGCGGGCTGTTTGGGCATGCTGGGAGTTGCAGTTTTGCAACAGCTGGAGGGCCTCAGGTTGAGCATGCCTGGTCTATACGACTCTGGTTTCAACGGGTTCATTTCAGCTTTGGGAATAAATCCTACAGTGGCTTCTTCCATTGATTCAGGCAACTTTTGGGACATTTTGGCCCCAATAAGTGTCTCCAATAATTCTGGGAGAAGGACTGAACTAAATTCCTTATATACTGCCAATGGAAGCCCGTCCCCTCCCAGTGCCTTCTCTTCAGTTGAATTCAGGGCTCTCCCATTCATCCGACTGGATCCTATGAACCGCATCAAGCTTCCCGAAGGGAACAGCATCCAAGAAATGGCCCAACTCTCCCTTTTTGTAGCTAATTTTAGATTTACACAGTGTTTCAAAGTATTTACTAAATACAGAACTAATCTGTTCCGAGGATTTAACCATTTGTTCACTATTATTTTTTCTTGTTGATTAGTGATTATATTTGCCAAAATTTTACCCACTTTTTCCCCTTGAAGAACAGCAATGTTGGCGTTTTTTCCATTTGTTTTTTTAACCATTTTGTTTATTTTTTTCTAATGAGGGTCCTCTGCACATAATTTTTGAGCATCTGTTAATTTCGAGTTCTATCATTTCTTTTCCCCCAATTGATTCCATGCTTTCCCCCCAGGAATGCCTTCGCAGCGTCCCAAATCCATTGGGCCAGATTTATCATTAGCTCAGGTCAGAATAATGGGGTGAAAAAGTCCCAAACGCTAAAACTGGGACTATTTAAAAAGTCGCAACTTCACTCCAGTGAGGACCATGCTTATCTTATGAGACTTTTTAATAGAACATGCGACTTTTGTAAAGCTGCTTACTGACGGATAAACTGCTGCTGTCAAACCACATTTATTACAGTCTTAAAGGGCCAATCATAAATCTGATTTAGCCACATGTGACAGTGGAGTGAGCGTCGTGATAACTTTGGCCCTGTGTCTTTTAGCAGAATCTCTATTCAGTTCCTCCTTAACACAATTCATATCATTTAACAAATTAAACCAGGACCTTTAATTACGATAAAACATCTAAACTTACAGACATGGAGAGCGGCGCCCAGGGCCCCCCTGCACTTACCGTTATCCCCGGGCGCCGCTCCGCTCTCCCGGTGTCGTCAGATTTTCGTCTCAACCCTGCTCTTGTTCTCCTGGGCGTCTCCTTCTCCCAGGCTGCAGCGCTCATTTCATAGCCTGAGAGGCCAGGAGAACAAGAGCAGGCTCCATCCGGTTGAGCCGAAAACCTGATGATACCGGAGCCTATACCGGGAGAACGGAGCGGCGCCCGGAGATAACGGTAAGTGCAGGGAGATCCCCGGGCGCCGCTCTCCAGGTCAGCATACTTGGTTTAGATTTTTTTTATCGTAATGAAAGGTCCTCTTTAAAGTTCTGTTTTTTCGGGGACCCAAGCTCCATTACAATTGCACAGTGATCCACAGACAGGCACATAGGGACGTACTTAAAGGGAACCCGTCATCAACTGTCCGCTGCTCATACACATACAAGTGAATGGATTTCAGCAGTCGGTCAATTCTAACTTAAAAGCAAGTGGTTGCCAAGAACCAACATGACAAACATTGCAGGCTGGGCCTGGAGAAGAGCCCCGGCCTCCTGAGAAGAGTCCTGGATATTCATGAAGTCCTGCTCTCCTTGCTGATGGCCGACAGTCTTCTACCAAGGCTTCTCCCTAGGAGAGATCTGCCAATCATCAGCAGATGGACGGAGATTATAATAACCAGGACTCTTCTCAGGTGGAGTGGACTCTTCTCAAGGCCTGGACTGCAATGATGTTGGTTCTCGGCCACCACTTACTTTTAGCTCCCGAGCGACACAGCGCTGACATCAGCATGTCCGTCACTACTTCACATGGCCCCACGTGAGGTCAGCATACAGTTCAGGGCAGGTTCCCTTTAATCTATATTTATTCTCGAGTAGCTTCCCATTACCTAGGATCACGTCTATCCTCGCCCAGGAGTCGGGCGTCTTTGAGTTGCAGGAAAATACCTTTTCTTCAGGGTTGCATAAATGCCAAAAGTCTAACGACCGAGCAAAATTAGTATTAGGATGTAAAGGTTTACCCTTAGACGACGGTCAATGCTTGGGTCCACCCGCTGACAAAAGTATCTCGTCTTACCGTCATAGTTCTAGAAATCATAAAGTACCGCAGGTTTATACGGAGATGGTGTACACACCCACAGTGGATATAAAAAGTCTACACGCCCCTGTTAAAATGTCAGGTTTCTGTGATGTAATAAAATGAGATGTAATAATTTCAGAACTTTTTCCACCTTTAGGGTCCACTCACACGTCCGCAATTTGCAGAACGGAATGGCGGACCCGTTTATTTATGTGAGGCTGCACGATGTGCGGTCCGGCTCCGGAAAAGCAGACCCGCACTTCCGGGTCCGCATTTCCGTTCCCGAAAAAATAAAAAATAGAACATGTCCTATTCCTGTCCACAATTGCAGACAAGAATAGGCATATTCTATTAGTGCCGACAATGTGCGGTCCGCAAAATGCGTAACACACATTGCCGGTGTCCGTGTTTTGTGGATTCACAGACCTGCAAAACACAGTACGGACGTGTGAATGGAGCCTTAATGTGACCTATAAACTGTACCACTCAATTGAAAAACAAACTGAAATCTTTTAGGTGGAGGGAAAAAAAATACTGTGGTTGCATAAGTGTGCACACCCTCTTATAACTGGGGCTGTA
Source organism: Bufo gargarizans (assembly GCF_014858855.1). Taxonomy (NCBI): domain Eukaryota; kingdom Metazoa; phylum Chordata; class Amphibia; order Anura; family Bufonidae; genus Bufo; species Bufo gargarizans. The sequence continues at coordinate 67,371 of NW_025334054.1, read as the reverse complement.
GCTGTGTTCAGAATTCAGCAATCACATCTACAATCCTGTTAGATAGCAGTCAGCAGACACCGGCCATCATGTAAAGGGCCTCTGATTAACCCCAGACAAAGCTCCGCTGCTCTAGTTGGTCTTTCCTGAAATGTTCTTAGTCGCATCCCACAGCAGAAGCCACGGTCCACAGAGAGCTTCCAAAGCATCAGAGGGGTCTCAGTGTTAGAAGGTATCAGTCAGGAAAAGGGGACAAAAGAATTTCCAAGGCATTAGATATACCATGGAACACAGTGGAGACCGTCATCATCAAGTGGAGGAAATATGGCCCAACAGTGACATCACCAAGAACTGGACGTCCCTCCAAAACTGATGAAAAGAAAACTGGTCTGGGAGGCGACCAAGAGGCCGACAGCAACATTACAGGAGCTGCAGGAATCTCTGGCCAGTCCTGGCCGTGTGGTCCATGGGACAACAATCTCCCGTATTCTTCATATGTCTGGGCTATGGGGCAGAGGGGCAAGATGAAAGCCTCTTCTTACCAAGAAAAACACCCAAGCCGGGCGACATTCTGCAAAAACACCTCTGAAGGCTCCCAAAAGCAAGTGGGAAAAGGTGTTATGGTCTGATGAAACCAAGGTGGAACTTTTTGGCCATAATTCCAAAAGATATGTTTGGCCCAAAAACAACACTGCCCATCACCAGAAGAACCCCAGCCCCACAGTGAAGCATGGTGGTGGCAGCATCATGCCAAGGGGCTGGTCTTCTTCAGCTGGAACTGGGGCCTTAGTTAAGCTGGAGGGAATTCTGAACAGTTCCAAATACCGGTCAATATTGGCACAAAACCTTCAGGCTTCTGCTAGAAAGCTGAACATGACAACGACCCAAAGCAGACATCCAAATCAACCAAGGAATGGCTTCACCAGAAGAAGATGAAAGTTTTGGAATGGCCCAGCCAGAGCCCAGACCTGAATCCGATTGACAATCTGTGGGGTGATCTGAAGAGGGCCATGCCCAGGAGATGCCCTCGCAATCTGTGGGTTGATCTGAAGAGGGCTGTGCCCAGGAGATGCCCTCGCAATCTGTGGGGTGATCTGAAGAGGGCCATGCCCAGGAGATGCCCTCGCAATCTGTGGGTTGATCTGAAGAGGGCTGTGCCCAGGAGATGCCCTCGCAATCTGTGGGGTGATCTGAAGAGGGCCGTGCCCAGGAGAGGCCCTCACAATCTGTGGAGTGATCTGAAGAGGGCTGTGCCCAGGAGATGCCCTCGCAATCTGTGGGGTGATCTGAAGAGGGCCGTGCCCAGGAGAGGCCCTCACAATCTGTGGAGTGATCTGAAGAGGGCCATGCCCAGGAGATGCCCTCGCAATCTGTGGGGGTGATCTGAAGAGGGCCGTGCCCAGGAGATGCCCTCGCAATCTGTGGGGTGATCTGAAGAGGGCTGTGCCCAGGAGATGCCCTCGCAATCTGTGGGGTGATCTGAAGAGGGCCGTGCCCAGGAGATGCCCTCGCAATCTGACAGATTTGGAGGGTTTCTGCAAAGAAGAGTCCCAATGTGCCATGCTGATATATGTTTTCTTCCCTCCACCTAAAGGATCTCAGTTTCTTTTCCATTGAGTTGTGCAGTTTATAGGTCACATTAAAGGTGGGAAACGTTCTGAAATGATTTCTCTTTGTCTCATTTTTTTATATCACAGAAACCTGACATTTTAACAGGGGCATGTAGACTTTTTATATCCACGGTGTGTGTGTAAATAAGTATAACGCAGCACTCCTGTGATATTTATTCAACACATGTTGATAAAGGCAACGTTTCAGCTCTCACACAGCCATTCCCAAGCCAAGGAATATCTGGACCTTAGGACCAAGGTCAATACGCTGGCCCCTACATCATCTGAAGCTGGGAGTGCCGCCCTGTGATTGTTTGGACTAATTATCTCTATATATAGATAGAGGACACATACAGGGGCGTGTAGACTTTTTACATCCACTGTATCCATTTGCTATACAGAGAGCCCCATTAACATACAGATACTCCGTGCACCTCCCCCGCCTCCATAATATGCTATTACTTTTCACGCAGGCCCTTTAAATCTGCTTCTTTAGGGACTTGCATAGAATTGTATCCCGAGCTACCACACGAAGTGTAGATGGAAAAACCAAACTGTATTTCACCCGCCTCATTAGAACTTTTTCTTAGAGCGCTAGTAGCCCCCGAGACATCCGGGTTCTCTCTTATTTGGGTCCCATCAATCTGGAACGTCTCAGAGGCTTTAACCTCTTCCCAGACCGCCTCACGTTCTCCGTAGGATACAAACTCGGTCAATATCGTTGTAGGATATTCCCTCGGTTTTCTCCGTTGAGTGGGGACTCTACGTGGTCTCCATTATCCACCTTCCCATGAAGCAGCCACGGTCCGAACCTTCCTTTCCCTCCGGTATTCCCACCCATCTTAGATTCTTTCTTCTTGCGCGATCTTCCACGTCTGTTAACTTGTTCTCCATAAGTGCGTCGATTTGTTCTAGATACATTAACTCTTTCCCCAATTTGGTTAGTGAATTCCCCACCGGTAACAATCGGCTCATCCAGTGTCACATCTGTTTCAATCCCCCCCCTGGTACATCTAACCGCATAAAGGATTTCCTTCTTCGCCATTTTGGGCTCAGAACCACCTTTCCCCTCCACACCGGCGTCTACCCTCTCCCTGCATCACTCTCAGGGTTGGAGAGGACGAGGCGTCAGGTATTTAATTCCGGTACAGCGCCCCCGGCTGAACGCCTCTTAGTATTAGTTCCATGTTGATCCGCCCTTTTTTGGGGGCATTTTCAACAAAGGTAGTTAGACGGAATGACAGAAGCCAGATGGTGGGGGGGTTTCACGCTCCCGGATCTGCCGTCACATGGGGTGTTACACTCTAAACGGTGGGGATCCGCTCTGGCAGTTAGGACTCGCGGATGCAGCATGGAGGCACAGTGCACAGTCCTTGAATCAAACAGCGGTGTTTATTCACACTGGAGTAGAAGGTGCAGTCACACCAGCGCTATTCTTCTCCGGCACCGAGTTCCGTCTCAGGGGCTCAGTACCGGAAAATAACTGATCAGGCCTATCCCCAGGCATTCTGAATGGAGAGCGATCCGATCAGGACGTCTTCAGTGCAGTCTAAAGCCGCAGCGCGCTACAATATTACCGCCGTCCAAAATTCCAGATCAGTTGCCGGAATCAGCATTAATTTACATCTAAACGTATTAGTGTCGGATCTGCCATTAAAAATACCGCAATGCCGGATCAGTCCTTCCGGTCTGCACATGCGCAGACCAGTAAAAATGTGAAAAAATATATAACGGATCCGTCTACCGACTGCCGCCCCTCTCCTATGACTGACTGCTGCCCTCGCCGCCTCTCACCTATGACTGACTGCTGCCCTCGCCGCCTCTCTCCTATGACTGACTGCTGCCCTTGCTGCCTCTCTCCTATGACTGACTGCTGCCCTCACCGCCTCTCTCCTATGACCGACTGCTGCCCTCACCGCCTCTCTCCTATGACCGACTGCTGCCCTCGCCGCCTCTCTCCTATGACTGACTGCTGCCCTCGCCGCCTCTCTCCTATGACTGACTGCTGCCCTCGCCGCCTCTCTCCTGACTGACTGCTGCCCTCGCCGCCTCTCTCCTATGACCGACTGCTGCCCTCGCCGCCTCTCTCCTATGACCGACTGCTGCCCTCGCCGCCTCTCTCCTATGACTGACTGCTGCCCTCGCCGCCTCTCTCCTATGACTGACTGCTGCCCTCGCCGCCTCTCACCTATGACTGACTGCTGCCCTCACCGCCTCTCTCCTATGACCGACTGCTGCCCTCGCCGCCTCTCTCCTGACTGACTGCTGCCCTCGCCGCCTCTCTCCTATGACCGACTGCTGCCCTCGCCGCCTCTCTCCTATGACACATGCGCAGACCGGTAAAAATGTGAAAAAATATATAACGGATCCGTCTACCGACTGCCGCCCCTCTCCTATGACTGACTGCTGCCCTCGCCGCCTCTCACCTATGACTGACTGCTGCCCTCGCCGCCTCTCTCCTATGAATGACTGCTGCCCTCGCCGCCTCTCACCTATGACTGACTGCTGCCCTCGCCGCCTCTCTCCTATGACCGACTGCTGCCCTCGCCGCCTCTCTCCTATGACTGACTGCTGCACTCGCCGCCCCTCTCCTATGACTGACTGCTGCCCTCGCCGCCCCTCTCCTATGACTGACTGCTGCCCTCGCCGCCTCTCACCTATGACTGACTGCTGCCCTCGCCGCCTCTCTCCTATGACCGACTGCTGCCCTCGCCGCCTCTCTCCTATGACTGACTGCTGCCCTCGCCGCCTCTCTCCTATGACCGACTGCTGCCCTCGCCGCCTCTCTCCTATGACTGACTGCTGCCCTCGCCGCCCCTCTCCTATGACTGACTGCTGCCCTCGCCGCCCCTCTCCTATGACTGACTGCTGCCCTCGCCGCCTCTCACCTATGACTGACTGCTGCCCTCGCCGCCTCTCTCCTATGACCGACTGCTGCCCTCGCCGCCTCTCTCCTATGACTGACTGCTGCCCTCGCCGCCTCTCTCCTATGACTGACTGCTGCCCTCGCCGCCTCTCTCCTATGACTGACTGCTGCCCTCGCCGCCTCTCACCTATGACTGACTGCTGCCCTCGCCGCCTCTCTCCTATGACCGACTGCTGCCCTCGCCGCCTCTCTCCTATGACCGACTGCTGCATTAATTTACATCTAAACGTATTAGTGTCGGATCTGCCATTAAAAATACCGCAATGCCGGATCAGTCCTTCCGGTCTGCACATGCGCAGACCAGTAAAAATGTGAAAAAATATATAACGGATCCGTCTACCGACTGCCGCCCCTCTCCCATTACCGACTGCCGCCCCTCTCCTATGACTGACTGCTGCCCTCGCCGCCTCTCACCTATGACTGACTGCTGCCCTCGCCGCCTCTCTCCTATGACTGACTGCTGCCCTTGCTGCCTCTCTCCTATGACTGACTGCTGCCCTCACCGCCTCTCTCCTATGACCGACTGCTGCCCTCGCCGCCTCTCTCCTATGACTGACTGCTGCCCTCGCCGCCTCTCACCTATGACTGACTGCTGCCCTCACCGCCTCTCTCCTATGACCGACTGCTGCCCTCACCGCCTCTCTCCTATGACCGACTGCTGCCCTCGCCGCCTCTCTCCTATGACTGACTGCTGCCCTCGCCGCCTCTCTCCTATGACTGACTGCTGCCCTCGCCGCCTCTCTCCTATGACTGACTGCTGCCCTCGCCGCCTCTCTCCTATGACTGACTGCTGCCCTCGCCGCCTCTCTCCTATGACCGACTGCTGCCCTCGCCGCCTCTCTCCTATGACCGACTGCTGCCCTTGCCGCCTCTCTCCTATGACCGACTACTGCCCTTGCCGCCTCTCTCCTATGACCGACTGCTGCCCTCGCCGCCTCTCTCCTATGACCGACTGCTGCCCTCGCCGCCTCTCTCCTGACTGACTGCTGCCCTCGCCGCCTCTCTCCTATGACTGACTGCTGCCCTCGCTGCCTCTCTCCTATGACTGACTGCTGCCCTCGCCGCCTCTCTCCTATGACTGACTGCTGCCCTCGCCGCCTCTCTCCTATGACCGACTGCTGCCCTCGCCGCCTCTCTCCTATGACCGACTGCTGCCCTCGCCGCCTCTCTCCTGACTGACTGCTGCCCTCGCCGCCTCTCTCCTATGACCGACTGCTGCCCTCGCCGCCTCTCTCCTATGACACATGCGCAGACCGGTAAAAATGTGAAAAAATATATAACGGATCCGTCTACCGACTGCCGCCCCTCTCCTATGACTGACTGCTGCCCTCGCCGCCTCTCACCTATGACTGACTGCTGCCCTCGCCGCCTCTCTCCTATGACTGACTGCTGCCCTCGCCGCCTCTCACCTATGACTGACTGCTGCCCTCGCCGCCTCTCTCCTATGACCGACTGCTCCTGCTCTGCTGACGCTCCCTGCACTGCTGACACTCCCTGCTCCCCGCTGTTCTGACGCTCCCTGCACTGGTGACACTCCCTGCTCCCCGCTCTGCTGACGCTCCCTGCTCCCCGCTCTGCTGACGCTCCCTGCTCCCCGCTCTGCTGACGCTCCCTGCTCCCCGCTCTGCTGACGCTCCAATGACGCTCCCTGCTCCGATGACGCTCCCTGCTCTGACATACGGCACACTGTACCACACGCGGGACAGGAGGAGATACAGCAGACTGTACCACACGCGGGACAGGAGGAGATACAGCAGACTGTACCACACGCGGGACAGGAGGACATACGGCAGACTGAACCACACACGGGACAGGAGGAGATACGGCAGACTGTACCACACGCGGGACAGGAGGAGATACGGCACACTGTACCACACGCGGGACAGGAGGAGATACGGCAGACTGAACCACACGCGGGACAGGAGGAGATACGGCAGACTGTACCACACGCGGGACAGGAGGAGATACGGCAGACTGTACCACACGCGGGACAGGAGGAGATACGGCAGACTGTACCACACGCGGGACAGGAGGAGATACGGCAGACTGAACCACACGCGGGACAGGAGGAGATACGGCAGACTGTACCACACGCGGGACAGGAGGAGATACGGCAGACTGTACCACACGCGGGACAGGAGGAGATACGGCAGACTGTACCACACGCGGGACAGGAGGAGATACGGCAGACTGTACCACACGCGGGACAGGAGGAGATACGGCAGACTGTACCACACGCGGGACAGGAGGAGATACGGCAGACTGTACCACACGCGGGACAGGAGGAGATACGGCAGACTGTACCACACGCGGGACAGGAGGAGATACGGCAGACTGTAACCACACGCGGGACAGGAGGAGATACGGCAGACTGAACCACACGCGGGACAGCAGGAGATACGGCAGACTGTACCACACGCGGGACAGGAGGAGATACGGCAGACTGTACCACACGCGGGACAGGAGGAGATACGGCACACTGTACCACACGCGGGACAGGAGGAGATACGGCACACTGTACCACACGCGGGACAGGAGGAGATACGGCACACTGTACCACACGCGGGACAGGAGGAGATACGGCACACTGTACCACACGCGGGACAGGAGGAGATACGGCACACTGTACCACACGCGGGACAGGAGGAGATACGGCACACTGTACCACACGCGGGACAGGAGATACGGCAGACTGTACCACACGCGGGACAGGAGGAGATACGGCAGACTGTACCACATGCGGGACAGGAGATACGGCAGACTGTACCACACGCGGGACAGCAGGAGATACGGCACACTGTACCACACGCGGGACAGCAGGAGATACGGCAGACTGTACCACACGCGGGACAGCAGGAGATACGGCAGACTGTACCACACGCGGGACAGGAGGAGATACGGCACACTGTACCACACGCGGGACAGGAGGAGATACGGCACACTGTACCACACGCGGGACAGCAAGAGATACGGCACACTGTACCACACGCGGGACAGGAAGAGATACGGCACACTGTACCACACGCGGGACAGGAGGAGATACGGCACACTGTACCACACGCGGGACAGGAGGAGATACGGCAGACTGAACCACACGCGGGACAGGAGGAGATACGGCACACTGTACCACACGCGGGACAGGAGGAGATACGGCACACTGTACCACACGCGGGACAGGAGGAGATACGGCACACTGTACCACACGCGGGACAGGAGGAGATACGGCACACTGTACCACACGCGGGACAGGAGGAGATACGGCACACTGTACCACACGCGGGACAGGAGGAGATACGGCACACTGTACCACACGCGGGACAGGAGGAGATACGGCACACTGTACCACACGCGGGACAGGAGGAGATACGGCAGACTGAACCACACGCGGGACAGGAGGAGATACGGCAGACTGTACCACACGCGGGACAGGAGGAGATACGGCAGACTGTACCACACGCGGGACAGGAGGAGATACGGCACACTGTACCACACGCGGGACAGCAGGAGATACGGCAGACTGTACCACACGCGGGACAGGAGGAGATACGGCAGACTGTACCACACGCGGGACATGAGGAGATACGGCAGACTGTACCACACGCGGGACAGCAGGAGATACGGCACACTGTACCACACGCGGGACAGGAGGAGATACGGCACACTGTACCACACGCGGGACAGCAGGAGATACGGCAGACTGTACCACACGCGGGACAGGAGATACGGCAGACTGTACCACACGCGGGACAGGAGATACGGCAGACTGTACCACACGCGGGACAGGAGGAGATACGGCACACTGTACCACACGCGGGACAGGAAGAGATACGGCAGACTGTACCACACGCGGGACAGCAGGAGATACGGCAGACTGTACCACACGCGGGACAGGAGGAGATACGGCAGACTGTACCACACGCGGGACAGGAGATACGGCAGGACTGTACCACACGCGGGACAGCAGGAGATACGGCAGACTGTACACACGCGGGACAGCAGGAGATACGGCACACTGTACCACACGCGGGACAGGAGGAGATACGGCAGACTGTACCACACGCGGGACAGGAGGAGATACGGCAGACTGTACCACACGCGGGACAGGAGATACGGCACACTGTACCACACGCGGGACAGCAGGAGATACGGCACACTGTACCACACGCGGGACAGCAGGAGATACGGCACACTGTACCACACGCGGGACAGCAGGAGATACGGCAGACTGTACCACACGCGGGACAGGAGGAGATACGGCACACTGTACCACACGCGGGACAGCAGGAGATACGGCAGACTGTACCACACGCGGGACAGGAGATACGGCACACTGTACCACACGCGGAACAGCAGGAGATACGGCAGACTGTACCACACGCGGGACAGGAGATACGGCACACTGTACCACACGCGGGACAGGAGGAGATACGGCACACTGTACCACACGCGGGACAGCAGGAGATACGGCACACTGTACCACACGCGGGACAGCAGGAGATACGGCAGACTGTACCACACGCGGGACAGGAGGAGATACGGCACACTGTACCACACGCGGGACAGCAGGAGATACGGCACACTGTACCACACGCGGGACAGCAGGAGATACGGCACACTGTACCACACGCGGGACAGGAAGAGATACGGCACACTGTACCACACGCGGGACAGCAGGAGATACGGCACACTGTACCACACGCGGGACAGCAGGAGATACGGCAGACTGTACCACACGCGGGACAGCAGGAGATACGGCACACTGTACCACACGCGGGACAGGAGATACGGCACACTGTACCACACGCGGGACAGCAGGAGATACGGCAGACTGAACCACACACGGGACAGGAGGAGATACGGCAGACTGTACCACACGCGGGACAGCAGGAGATACGGCACACTGTACCACACGCGGGACAGGAGGAGATACGGCAGACTGTACCACACGCGGGACAGGAGGAGATACGGCAGACTGTACCACACGCGGGACAGGAGATACGGCACACTGTACCACACGCGGGACAGCAGGAGATACGGCAGACTGTACCATTTAGGGAGCATTCACACAACCGTGTTTTTCTTCCGCGTCCGTTCTGCAATTTTTCGCGGACAATGCACGGACCCATTCATTTCTATGGCAGAATGCCTTTCATTGTCATCCGTGTGCTGTCTGTTCCTTTTATTTTAGAACATGTCCTATACTTGGTCACAAATTGCGGTCCGATATGCATCCGTATGTCATCCGTTTTTTGCAGACCCCTGGACTGAAAACATTCTAGGAAACCCCATTTCAGTTTTTTGCGGACCGTGAAAAACGGATGACACACGGAAGCACCACGTCCGTGTTATACGTACTTACGGAGCGGAAAGATAACTGAAGACATACGGAACACACAGATCCGTGATTTGCGGACCGCAAAACCAACATGGTCGTGTGAATGCTCCCTTATACACAGGAAATGGCGGTGACCAGACGATCACACCTCCCCAGGGGGCCCTGCGCCCCGCTCTCTCATGGTATCTCCCGCACTGCTCTCTCTTCCCCGGCTCTGCCGCGCTCCTTGCACCCCCCTGCCCGTTCTCTCATGGTATCTCCCGCACTGCTCCCTCTTTCCTGGCTCTGCCGCGCTCCTTGCACCCCCTGCCCGTTCTCTCATGGTATCTCCCGCACTGCTCCCTCTTTCCCGGATCTGCCGCGCTCCTTGCACCCCCCTGCCCGTTCTCTCATGGTATCTCCCGCACTGCTCCCTCTTTCCCGGATCTGCCGCGCTCCTTGCACCCCCTGCCCGTTCTCTCATGGTATCTCCTGCACTGCTCCCTCTTTCCCGGCGCTCCTTGCACCCCCTGCCCGTTCTCTCATGGTATCTCCCGCACTGCTCCCTCTTTCCTGGATCTGCCGCGCTCCTTGCACCCCCCCTGCCCGTTCTCTCATGGTATCTCCAGCACTGCTCCCTCTTTCCTGGATCTGCCGCGCTCCTTGCACCCCCCCTGCCCGTTCTCTCATGGTATCTCCCGCACTGCTTGCACCCCCCTGCCCGTTCTCTCATGGTATCTCCAGCACTGCTCCCTCTTTCCTGGATCTGCCGCGCTCCTTGCACCCCCCTGCCCGTTCTCTCATGGTATCTCCCGCACTGCTCCCTCTTTCCTGGATCTGCCGCGCTCCTTGCACCCCCCTGCCCGCTCTCTCATGGTATCTCCCGCACTGCTCCCTCTTTCCTGGATCTGCCGCGCTCCTTGCACCCCCTGCCCGTTCTCTCATGGTATCTCCCGCACTGCTCCCTCTTTCCCGGCGCTCCTTGCACCCCCCCTGCCCGCTCTCTCATGGTGGTATCTCCCGCACTGCTCCCTCTTTCCTGGATCTGCTGCGCTCCTTGCACCCCCCTGCCCGCTCTCTCATGGTATCTCCTGCACTGCTCCCTCTTTCCTGGATCTGCCGCGCTCCTTGCACCCCCTGCCCGTTCTCTCATGGTATCTCCCGCACTGCTCCCTCTTTCCCGGATCTGCCGCGCTCCTTGCACCCCCCTGCCCGTTCTCTCATGGTATCTCCCGCACTGCTCCCTCTTTCCTGGGTCTGCCGCGCTCCTTGCACCCCCCTGCCCGTTCTCTCATGGTATCTCCCGCACTGCTTGCACCCCCCTGCCCGTTCTCTCATGGTATCTCCAGCACTGCTCCCTCTTTCCTGGATCTGCCGCGCTCCTTGCACCCCCCGCCCGCTCTCTCATGGTATCTCCCGCACTGCTCCCTCTTTCCCGGCGCTCCTTGCACCCCCCTGCCCGTTCTCTCATGGTGGTATCTCCCGCACTGCTCCCTCTTTCCTGGCTCTGCCGCGCTCCTTGCACCCCCCCTGCCCGTTCTCTCATGGTATCTCCCGCACTGCTCCCTCTTTCCCGGCGCTCCTTGCACCCCCCCTGCCCGCTCTCTCATGGTATCTCCCGCACTGCTCCCTCTTTCCCAATTACCGGATCTTCTGCCGCCCTCCTTGCGGCCGGTACCATGAGGTTTATATATATTCAAACATAACCCCTCCCTGTGGGCGGAGCCAGGAGATGTCACTCACTAGTTTTGGAATTATTTAGTCCCGCCTCCTGCCGTTGATTGGGTCAAAGGTTGTCGCTAAGACTCTCAGTTCACCAATCACAGACCCAAACTCTTTAGCACCTCCCACTTAATGATAACTTCACGTGACCAAATGCACCTCATTAACCCCTCCTGTGCCAGGACCCACGTACAGACGCATTAACCCCTCCTGTGCCAGGGCCCACGTACAGACGCATTAACCCCTCCTGTGCCAGGGCCCACCTACAGACGCATTAACCCCTCCTGTGCCAGGGCCCATCTACAGACGCATTAACCCCTCCTGTGCCAGGGCCCAGGTACAGACGCATTAACCCCTCCTGTGCCAGGGCCCAGGTACAGACGCATTAACCCCTCCTGTGCCAGGGCCCATCTACAGACGCATTAACCCCTCCTGTGCCAGGGCCCAGGTACAGACGCATTAACCCCTCCTGTGCCAGGGCCCAGGTACAGACGCATTAACCCCTCCTGTGCCAGGGCCCATCTACAGACGCATTAACCCCTCCTGTGCCTCGCCTCGCCTCCTCCTCTCCGGCCTCTCATTCATTGTCAGTGATGTGTGGGACTGTCTGTTTAAGAGGCAGGAGGGGGAGGGGGCAGCTCACCCCGCCCAGAGAGACAGCTGCCAGGGCACCATGGAGAGACATCTAGAGACAGCCAGGGACTGAGTGTTCAGGAAGGAGAGCTCAGGCCTCAGAGACATCCCTGACAGAGACATGAAAAGACTGCAGGGCCTGAGCGGATGATGGGGAGAGCGCCCTGCTGGTGAGAGAAGACCACCCCCATCCTCCCCTCATCCTGCTCATCCTCACCCCATCCTGCTCTCAGCCCCCCCTGGAGTGCAGAGGAATGCTGTGAGACCCTGCGGCCTGACCATGTCTCGTGCGTCCACCGGCAGCGAGAGGATCAATGACTCGGTGAGTGCTCCGGGGGGGTCACATTCTGGGTGTCGGGGAGGTCTCTCGTCTCGTGAGTGTCACATTCTGGGTGTCGGGGAAGGTCTCTCGTCCCAGGGTGTCACATTCTGGGTGTCGGGGAGGTCTCTCACCCCGGAGTGTCACATTCTGGGTGTCGCTGAGGTCTCTCGTCCCGGGGTGTCACATTCTGGGTGTCGGGGAGGTCTCTCGTCCCGGGGTGTCACATTCTGGGTGTCGGGGAGGTCTCTCGTCTCGTGGGTGTCACATTCTGGGTGTCGGGGAAGGTCTCTCGTCCCGGGGTGTCACATTCTGGGTGTCGGGGAGGTCTCTCGTCCCGGGGTGTCACATTCTGGGTGTCGGGGAGGTCTCTCGTCTCGTGGGTGTCACATTCTGGGTGTCGGGGAAGGTCTCTCGTCCCGGGGTGTCACATTCTGGGGGTCGAGGAGGTCTCTCGTCTCTGGGTGTCGGGGAGGTCTCTCATTCCGGGGTGTCACATTCTGGGTGTCGGGGAGGTCTCTCGTTCCAGAGTGTCACATTCTGGGTGTCGCTGAGGTCTCTCGTCTCGGGGTGTCACATTCTGGGTGTCGGGGAGGTCTCTCGTACCGGAGTGTCACATTCTGGGTGTTGCTGAGGTCTCTTGTCTCGGGGGGTCACATTCTGAGTGTCGGGAGGTCTCTCGTCTCGGGGTGTCACATTCTGGGTGTCTGGGAGGTCTCTCGTCCCGGGGTGTCACATTCTGGGTGTTGCTGAGGTCTCTCGTCCCGGGGTGTCGCATTCTGGGGGTCGGGGAGGTCTCTCGTCTTGGGGGTGTCGCATTCTGGGTGTCGGGGAGGTCTCTCGTCTTGGGGGTGTCACATTCTGGGTGTCGGGGAGGTCTCTCGTCTCGGGGGTGTCACATTCTGGGTGTCGGGGAGGTCTCTCGTCCCAGGGTGTCACATTCTGGGTGTTGCTGAGGTCTCTCGTCTCAGGGTGTCACATTCTGGGTGTCGGGGAGGTCTCTCGTCCCGGGGTGTCACATTCTGGGTGTCGGGGAGGTCTCTCGTCTCGTGGGTGTCACATTCTGGGTGTCGGGGAGGTCTCTCGTCCCGGGGTGTCACATTCTGCGTGTCGGGGAGGTCTCTCGTCCCGGGGTGTCACATTCTGGGTTTCGGGGAGGTCTCTCGTCTCGGGGTGTCACATTCTGGGTGTCGGGGAGGTCTCTCTTCCCGGGGTGTCACATTCTGGGTGTCGGGGAGGTCTCTCGTCTCGGGGTGTCACATTCTGGGTATCGGGGAGGTCTCTCGTCCCGGGGTGTCACATTCTGGGGGTCGAGGAGGTCTCTCGTCTCTGGGTGTCGGGGAGGTCTCTCGTCCCGGGGTGTCACATTCTGGGGGTCGAGGAGGTCTCTCGTCTCTGGGTGTCGGGGAGGTCTCTCATTCCGGGGTGTCACATTCTGGGTGTTGGGGAGGTCTCTCGTTCCGGGGTGTCACATTCTGGGTGTCGGGGAGGTCTCTCGTCTCGGGGTGTCACATTCTGGGTGTCGGGGAGGTCTCTCGTTCCGGGGTGTCACTGTTGCTGAGGTCTCTCGTCCCGGGGTGTCACATTCTGGGTGTCGGGGAGGTCTCTCGTCCCGGGGTGTCACATTCTGGGTGTCGGGGAGGTCTCTCGTCTCGGGTGTCACATTCTGGGTGTCGGGGAGGTCTCTCGTTCCAGGGTGTCACATTCTGTGTGTTGGAGAGGTCTCTCGTTCCGGGGTGTCACATTCTGGGTGTCGGGAGGTCTCTCGTCTCGGGGTGTCACATTGTGGGTGTCGGGGAGGTCTCTCGTTCCGGGGTGTCACTGTTGCTGAGGTCTCTCGTCCCAGGGTGTCACATTGTGCGTGTCAGTGAGGTCTCTCGTCCCGGGGTGTCACATTCTGGGTGTCGGGGAGGTCTCTCGTCCCGGGGTGTCACATTCTGGGTGTCGGGGAGGTCTCTCGTCCCGGGGTGTCACATTCTGGGTGTCGGGGAGGTCTCTCGTCTCATGGGTGTCGGGGAGGTCTCTCGTCCCGGGGTGTCACATTCTGGGTGTTGGGGAGGTCTCTCGTTCCGGGGTGTCACTGTTGCTGAGGTCTCTCGTCCCGGGGTGTCACATTCTGGGTGTTGGGGAGGTCTCTCGTCCCGGGGTGTCACATTCTGGGTGTTGGGGAGGTCTCTCATCCCGGGGTGTCACATTCTGGGTGTTGCTGAGGGCTCTCGTCTCGGGGTGTCACATTCTGGTTGTCGGGGAGGTCTCTCGTCTCGGGGTGTCACATTCTGGGTGTCGGGGAGGTCTCTTGTCCCGGGGTGTCACATTCTGGGTGTCGGGGAGGTCTCTTGTTCCGGGGTGTCACTGTTGCTGAGGTCTCTCGTCTCGGGGTGTCACATTCTTGGTGTTGCTGAGGTCTCTCGTCTTGGGGTGTCACATTCTTGGTGTTGGGGAGGTCTCTCGTCTCGGGGTGTCACATTCTGGGTGTCGGGGTGGTCTCTCGTCTCGGGGTGTCACATTCTGGGTGTTGGGGAGGTCTCTTGTCTCGTGGGTGTTACATTCTGGGTGTCGGGGAGGTCTCTCGTCTCGGGGTGTCACATTCTGGGTGTCGGGGAGGTCTCTTGTCCCGGGGTGTCACATTCTGGGTGTCGGGGAGGTCTCTTGTTCCGGGGTGTCACATTCTGGGTGTCGGGGAGGTCTCTTGTTCCGGGGTGTCACTGTTGCTGAGGTCTCTCGTCTCGGGGTGTCACATTCTTGGTGTTGCTGAGGGCTCTCGTCTCGGGGTGTCACATTCTGGTTGTCGGGGAGGTCTCTCGTCTCGGGGTGTCACATTCTGGGTGTCGGGGAGGTCTCTTGTCCCGGGGTGTCACATTCTGGGTGTCGGGGAGGTCTCTTGTTCCGGGGTGTCACTGTTGCTGAGGTCTCTCGTCTCGGGGTGTCACATTCTTGGTGTTGCTGAGGTCTCTCGTCTCGGGGTGTCACATTCTTGGTGTTGGGGAGGTCTCTCGTCCCGGCGTGTCACATTCTGGGTGTCGGGGAGGTCTCTCATTCCGGGGTGTCACATTCTGGGTGTTGGGGAGGTCTCTCGTCCTGGGGGGTCACATTGTGGGTGTCAGTGATTGCTCTGGCCCCGGGGGGGTCACATTGTGGGTGTCAGTGATTGCTCTGGCCCTGGGGGGTCACATTGTGGGTGTCAGTGATTGCTCTGGCCCCGGGGTGTCACTTTGTGGGTGTCAGTGATTGCTCTGGCCCCGGGGGGTCACATTGTGGGTGTCAGTGATTGCTCTGGCCCCGGGGGGTCACATTGTGGGTGCCAGTGATTGCTCTGGCCCCGGGGGGTCACATTGTGGGTGTCAGTGATTGCTCTGGCCCCGGGGGGGTCACATTGTGGGTGTCAGTGATTGCTCTGGCCCCGGGGGGGTCACATTGTGGGTGTCAGTGATTGCTCTGGCCCCGGGGGGTCACATTGTGGGTGTCAGTGATTGCTCTGGCCCCGGGGGGTCACATTGTGGGTGTCAGTGATTGCTCTGGCCCCGGGAGGTCACATTGTGGGTGTCAGTGATTGCTCTGGCCCCGGGGGGGTCACATTGTGGGTGTCAGTGATTGCTCTGGCCCCGGGGGGGTCACATTGTGGGTGTCAGTGATTGCTCTGGCCCCGGGGGGTCACATTGTGGGTGTCAGTGATTGCTCTGGCCCCGGGAGGTCACATTGTGGGTGTCAGTGATTGCTCTGGCCCCGGGGGGTCACATTGTGGGTGTCAGTGATTGCTCTGGCCCCGGGGGGTCACATTGTGGGTGTCAGTGATTGCTCTGGCCCCGGGGGGTCACATTGTGGGTGTCAGTGATTGCTCGCCCCAGGGTGTCACTTTGTGGGTGTCAGTGATTGCTCTGGCCCCGGGGTGTCACATTGTGGGTGTCAGTGATTGCTCTGGCCCCAGGGTGTCACTTTGTGGGTGTCAGTGATTGCTCTGGCCCCGGGGGGTCACATTGTGGGTGTCGGTGATTGCTCTGGCCCCGGGGTGTCACATTGTGGGTGTCGGTGATTGCTCTGGCCCCGGGGTGTCACATTGTGGGTGTCGGTGATTGCTCTGGCCCCGGGGGGGTCACATTGTGGGTGTCAGTGATTGCTCTGGCCCCGGGGGGTCACATTGTGGGTGCCAGTGATTGCTCTGGCCCCGGGGGGTCACATTGTGGGTGTCAGTGATTGCTCTGGCCCCGGGGGGTCACATTGTGGGTGTCAGTGATTGCTCTGGCCCCGGGGGGTCACATTGTGGGTGCCAGTGATTGCTCTGGCCCCGGGGGGTCACATTGTGGGTGTCAGTGATTGCTCGCCCCAGGGTGTCACTTTGTGGGTGTGATCACAGATGTTGCTGGTTCCCAGTTGGCGTTTTGTGGTCCTGGATGTTTTTACCGATGCAGGGAATAGCGGCACCTGTTCCTTTAATTAGAGCGGGGGGCTTATTCCACACGGGGTGGATGGAGGCCGGCGATGCCTGCTCAGGGGCCCTCATGCTGGGCACAACGCTGTGGCCCCCACGCACCTAACGCCTTATATCTCTTTCAGACTGGCTCTGCCCGCTCCGAAAAAGGCTCAACCACCTCCTCCTCCTCTGTCTCTTGGCCGTCCCGCCCCCCAGGAGCCCGGTCCCGGAGCTCCGCCCCCGATGAGCCACATGTGGGCAATTACAGGCTCCTGAGGACCATTGGGAAGGGAAACTTTGCTAAAGTGAAGCTGGGAAGACATGTCCTAACCGGGAGAGAGGTGAGAGTCCTGGCGTGTGCGGCAGTCTACACGTGTGCTTAGCGTGTCACTCATCATGCGTCCTCTTTTCTCACTTTCAGGTCGCTATAAAGATAATTGATAAAACTCAGCTGAACCCCAGCAGCCTCCAAAAGGTGAGACATGTGCGCTGGTGGCCCCGGGGGGGAGGGGGGGGGGTAATATAACGCCCAGAGGGGTGAGCCAAGGTGGAGGGTCCTGCTGCTGCCCCTCGTCGGGACACTGACCAGACGGGCAAGATACTGTTCACACTGCAGCCTGAGGGAGGCAAACATATACCGCGCTGATGTCTAGAACATAGATACTATAGCTACCATACAGGAGACGACTGCCCTATAGAAGCCTGTAGAGACTGTACAGGAGACGACTGCCCTATAGAAGCCTGTAGAGACCGTACAGGAGACGACTGCCCTATAGCTACCGTACAGGAGACGGCTGCCCTATAGAAGCCTGTAGAGACCGTACAGGAGACGGCTGCCCTATAGAAGCCTGTAGAGACTGTACAGGAGACGGCTGCCCTATAGAAGCCGGTAGAGATCGTACAGGAGACCTATAGAAGCCTGTAGAGACCGTGCAGGAGACGACTGCCCTATAGAAGCCTGTAGAGACCGTACAGGAGACGACTGCCCCGGGGGGGGGGGGGGGGGGGGGTAATATAACGCCCAGAGGGGTGAGCCAAGGTGGTGGGTCCTGCTGCTGCCCCTCGTCGGGACACTGACCAGACGGGCAAGATACTGTTCACACTGCAGCCTGAGGGAGGCAAACATATACCGCGCTGATGTCTAGAACATAGATACTATAGCTACCATACAGGAGACGACTGCCCTATAGAAGCCTGTAGAGACCGTACAGGAGACCTATAGAAGCCTGTAGAGACCGTACAGGAGACGACTGCCCTATAGAAGCCTGTAGAGACCATACAGGAGACGACTGCCCTATAGAAGCCTGTAGAGACCATACAGGAGACGACTGCCCTATAGAAGCCTGTAGAGACCGTACAGGAGACGACTGCCCTATAGCTACCGTACAGGAGACGGCTGCCCTATAGAAGCCTGTAGAGACCGTACAGGAGACGGCTGCCCTATAGAAGCCTGTAGAGACCATACAGGAGACGGCTGCCCCGGGGGGGGGGGGGGGTAATATAACGCCCAGAGGGGTGAGCCAAGGTGGAGGGTCCTGCTGCTGCCCCTCGTCGGGACACTGACCAGACGGGCAAGATACTGTTCACACTGCAGCCTGAGGGAGGCAAACATATACCGCGCTGATGTCTAGAACATAGATACTATAGCTACCATACAGGAGACGACTGCCCTATAGAAGCCTGTAGAGACCGTACAGGAGACCTATAGAAGCCTGTAGAGACTGTACAGGAGACGACTGCCCTATAGAAGCCTGTAGAGACTGTACAGGAGACGACTGCCCTATAGAAGCCTGTAGAGACTGTACAGGAGACGACTGCCCTATAGAAGCCTGTAGAGACTGTACAGGAGACGACTGCCCTATAGAAGCCTGTAGAGACCATACAGGAGACGACTGCCCTATAGAAGCCTGTAGAGACCGTACAGGAGACGACTGCCCTATAGCTACCGTACAGGAGACGGCTGCCCTATAGAAGCCTGTAGAGACCGTACAGGAGACCTATAGAAGCCTGTAGAGACTGTACAGGAGACGACTGCCCTATAGAAGCCTGTAGAGACTGTACAGGAGACGACTGCCCTATAGAAGCCTGTAGAGACTGTACAGGAGACGACTGCCCTATAGAAGCCTGTAGAGACTGTACAGGAGACGACTGCCCTATAGAAGCCTGTAGAGACTGTACAGGAGACGACTGCCCTATAGAAGCCTGTAGAGACCGTACAGGAGACGGCTGCCCTATAGAAGCCTGTAGAGACCATACAGGAGACGACTGCCCTATAGAAGCCTGTAGAGACCGTACAGGAGACGACTGCCCTATAGCTACCGTACAGGAGACGGCTGCCCCGGGGGGGGGGGGGGGGGGGGGGGTAATATAACGCCCAGAGGGGTGAGCCAAGGTGGAGGGTCCTGCTGCTGCCCCTCGTCGGGACACTGACCAGACGGGCAAGATACTGTTCACACTGCAGCCTGAGGGAGGCAAACATATACCGCGCTGATGTCTAGAACATAGATACTATAGCTACCATACAGGAGACGACTGCCCTATAGAAGCCTGTAGAGACTGTACAGGAGACGACTGCCCTATAGAAGCCTGTAGAGACCGTACAGGAGACGACTGCCCTATAGCTACCGTACAGGAGACGGCTGCCCTATAGAAGCCTGTAGAGACCGTACAGGAGACGACTGCCCTATAGAAGCCTGTAGAGACCGTACAGGAGACGGCTGCCCTATAGAAGCCTGTAGAGACTGTACAGGAGACGGCTGCCCTATAGAAGCCGGTAGAGATCGTACAGGAGACCTATAGAAGCCTGTAGAGACCGTGCAGGAGACGACTGCCCTATAGAAGCCTGTAGAGACCGTACAGGAGACGACTGCCCCGGGGGGGGGGGGGGGGGGGTAATATAACGCCCAGAGGGGTGAGCCAAGGTGGAGGGTCCTGCTGCTGCCCCTCGTCGGGACACTGACCAGACGGGCAAGATACTGTTCACACTGCAGCCTGAGGGAGGCAAACATATACCGCGCTGATGTCTAGAACATAGATACTATAGCTACCATACAGGAGACGACTGCCCTATAGAAGCCTGTAGAGACCGTACAGGAGACCTATAGAAGCCTGTAGAGACCGTACAGGAGACGACTGCCCTATAGAAGCCTGTAGAGACCATACAGGAGACGACTGCCCTATAGAAGCCTGTAGAGACCATACAGGAGACGACTGCCCTATAGAAGCCTGTAGAGACCGTACAGGAGACGGCTGCCCTATAGAAGCCTGTAGAGACCGTACAGGAGACGGCTGCCCTATAGAAGCCTGTAGAGACCATACAGGAGACGGCTGCCCCGGGGGGGGGGGGGGGGGGGGGGTAATATAACGCCCAGAGGGGTGAGCCAAGGTGGAGGGTCCTGCTGCTGCCCCTCGTCGGGACACTGACCAGACGGGCAAGATACTGTTCACACTGCAGCCTGAGGGAGGCAAACATATACCGCGCTGATGTCTAGAACATAGATACTATAGCTACCATACAGGAGACGACTGCCCTATAGAAGCCTGTAGAGACCGTACAGGAGACCTATAGAAGCCTGTAGAGACTGTACAGGAGACGACTGCCCTATAGAAGCCTGTAGAGACTGTACAGGAGACGACTGCCCTATAGAAGCCTGTAGAGACCATACAGGAGACGACTGCCCTATAGAAGCCTGTAGAGACCGTACAGGAGACGACTGCCCTATAGCTACCGTACAGGAGACGGCTGCCCTATAGAAGCCTGTAGAGACCGTACAGGAGACGGCTGCCCTATAGAAGCCTGTAGAGACCATACAGGAGACGACTGCCCTATAGAAGCCTGTAGAGACCGTACAGGAGACGACTGCCCTATAGCTACCGTACAGGAGACGGCTGCCCTATAGAAGCCTGTAGAGGACCGTACAGGAGACGACTGCCCTATAGAAGCCTGTAGAGACCATACAGGAGACGACTGCCCTATAGAAGCCTGTAGAGACCGTACAGGAGACGACTGCCCTATAGCTACCGTACAGGAGACGGCTGCCCTATAGAAGCCTGTAGAGACTGTACAGGAGACGACTGCCCTATAGCTACCGTACAGGAGACGGCTGCCCTATAGAAGCCTGTAGAGACCGTACAGGAGACGGCTGCCCTATAGAAGCCTGTAGAGACCGTACAGGAGACGGCTGCCCTATAGAAGCCTGTAGAGACCGTACAGGAGACGGCTGCCCTATAGAAGCCTGTAGAGACCGTACAGGAGACGGCTGCCCTATAGAAGCCTGTAGAGACCGTACAGGAGACGGCTGCCCTATAGAAGCCTGTAGAGACCGTACAGGAGACGGCTGCCCTATAGAAGCCTGTAGAGACTGTACAGGAGACGGCTGCCCTATAGAAGCCTGTAGAGACCGTACAGGAGACCTATAGAAGCCTGTAGAGACCGTGCAGGAGACGACTGCCCTATAGAAGCCTGTAGAGACCGTACAGGAGACGACTGCCCTATAGAAGCCTGTAGAGACCGTACAGGAGACGACTGCCCTATAGAAGCCTGTAGAGACCGTACAGGAGACGACTGCCCTATAGAAGCCTGTAGAGACCGTACAGGAGACGGCTGCCCTATAGAAGCCTGTAGAGACCGTACAGGAGACGGCTGCCCTATAGAAGCCTGTAGAGACCGTACAGGAGACCTATAGAAGCCTGTAGAGACCGTACAGGAGACCTATAGAAGCCTGTAGAGACTGTACAGGAGACGACTGCCCTATAGAAGCCTGTAGAGACCGTACAGGAGACCTATAGAAGCCTGTAGAGACCGTACAGGAGACCTATAGAAGCCTGTAGAGACTGTACAGGTCCATTTCTCCCAGACCGTCCTGCAGTCATCGTTAATGATGTTTCTCTAGCGCATCAACTAGATGTGGCTCTCGGGCCCCTGCATGTGGCCCCCCAGCTGTTGCTAATGTTCTCTAGGACAGACGTGGCGCTCCATCGTGTCGCCTGTGTGTGCGGTGGAGGCTGAGGTTTGGCACCAGGTGTGACCGCCTCCTGGGTATGTGGACGGCGCCCGGGTGCACCAGCCAATCAGAACCTATAGAATTCCTGGAACCTGATATACGGGTAAAAGGCGCAGCAGCGGGTTCCCACTGGTTGTCCACACGATGGAGACCCCAGAGGCCTCCGTCTGGAGCCCCCCAATGTTATCTCAATGAGGATAAACAACCAAGAAGCCAGAGAGCCGAGAAAACCGCCATGAGACGCACGTCCCGGAGATAATCGGTAAAGCCCGTTTATTGGACAGGACGGACATGCACTGTAAAGACAGTATGGAGTGAACCATGTGGCGGTATAGGCGAGACCGACACGGAGCCCACCGAGGTCCACAGACACGTGCCGTCCGAGAGAATTTAAAGTCCAATTAAATGGCAAAAAAAAGAAAAAGTCATAAATAATAATGTAGCATCAAGAAGGCTACCCGCAGAGGATAGCGAGCGGTAGTCTGACCCCGGACATGTATCTGGGCCTACGTCAGAGGCATCCTCAGGGGTAACGGCCTGTGAGTGCCCAGACGTTAGCTGAGAGGGCGAGGGTGTGCGCCCGGCGTCCCAGGCCGAGGGCCCGAAGTGACTTGGGCCATAAAAAAGGAGATTATAGAACATAATAAAGATTACAAAATATCAAATACATACAAGACGAGTTCATCATAACACGGGCGGCAGGTGGATGATGGAGGTGCTGGTTGTGAGGCTGGTGGCAGGTGGATGATGGAGGTGCTGGTTGTGAGGCTGGTGGCAGGTGGATGATGGAGGTGCTGGTTGTGAGGCTGGTGGCAGGTGGATGATGGAGGTGCTGGTTGTGAGGCTGGTGGCAGGTGGATGATGGAGGTGCTGGTTGTGAGGCTGGTGGCAGGTGGATGATGGAGGTGCTGGTTGTGAGGCTGGTGGCAGGTGGATGATGGAGGTAGTGGTTGTGTAGCTGGTGGCAATTGGATGATAGAGGTAGTGGTTGTGAGGCTGGTGGCAGGTGGATGATGGAGGTACTGGTTGTGTAGCTGGTGGCAGGTAAATGATGGAGGTATTGGTTGTGTAGCTGGTGGCAGGTGGATGATGGAGGTATTGGTTGTGTAGCTGGTGGCAGGTGGATGATGGAGGTACTGGTTGTGTAGCTGGTGGCAGGTAAATGATGGAGGTATTGGTTGTGTAGCTGGTGGCAGGTGGATGATGGAGGTACTGGTTGTGTAGCTGGTGGCAGGTGGATGATGGAGGTACTGGTTGTGTAGCTGGTGGCAGGTGGATGATGGATGTACTGGTTGTGTATCTGGTGACAGGTGGATGATGGAGGTAGTGGTTGTGTAGCTGGTGGCAGGTGGATGATAGATGTACTGGTTGTGAGGCTGGTGGCAGGTGGATGATGGAGGTACTGGTTGTGTAGCTGGTGGCAGGTAAATGATGGAGGTATTGGTTGTGTAGCTGGTGGCAGGTGGATGATGGAGGTACTGGTTGTGTAGCTGGTGGCAGGTGGATGATGGAGGTACTGGTTGTGTAGCTGGTGGCAGGTGGATGATGGATGTACTGGTTGTGTATCTGGTGACAGGTGGATGATGGAGGTAGTGGTTGTGTAGCTGGTGGCAGGTGGATGATAGATGTACTGGTTGTGTATCTGGTGACAGGTGGATGATGGAGGTAGTGGTTGTGTAGCTGGTGGCAGGTGGATGTACTGGTTGTGTATCTGGTGACAGGTGGATGATGGAGGTAGTGGTTGTGTAGCTGGTGGCAGGTGAATGATGGAGATGCTGGTGGCAGGTGGATGATGGAGGTTGTGTAGCTCACAAGTCAGTGAGCAGCTCTGCCGGGGGCCGCCTTTCATCCTGTCCGCAGGGGGGTCCGGGCAGTTACCAATGTGCTGGATCCTGTGTTTGTACTGTGTCCTGTTTGGTGTTTTGGTTCCAGTACATAGTCATGGTTTCCAGTTTGTTGTGGTGTGGACTGCTCGTCTGCCTTCCAGCAGCAGGTAAGTGACCAAGTATCCCGATGTTCTTGTGTCAGTGGTTATTCTTGACACTGGACTCTTACCTGCTGATCCAGTTTGCTTGTCACTGTCATCTCTCTATGTGAGCGTGGTGTAAGGTGCTACGGGTCAGGTGGACCCGCTCTAGGACAGTAAGTTTGTTGTCGCTGGTAACTAGGCCTTAGGGAGGTGCTTGTTCACTCATCTGGGAAGGAACAGGTCGTTCCTAGTCCTGACATTACTTCCAGGTATCTTTAGGGTTAGTAGGGCCCAAGGTTCCTGTGTATGAGCCCTCCTACCTTCTGGGTTTGCTCATAGTGTTAGGAGTCAGGGATAGGATTAGGGTGGCATTAGGAGGTGACCTGCTCCCTGTCTCCAGTGTCCAGACCTAGTTTCTGTTCCCGCTCTCTATCGTTTTTCGGTAGGCGTTTCCCCCCTACTCCCCACCGTGACAGGTGGTTGATGGATGTGCTGGTAGTGATGCTGGTGACAGGTGGATGATGGAGGTGCTGGTAGTGATGCGGGTGACAGGTGGATGATGGAGGTGCAGGATGTGAGGCTGGTGCTAGTTAGATGATGGAGGTTCTGGTTGTGAGGATGGTGACAGGTGGATGATGGAGGTGCTGGTTGTAAGGCTGGTGACAGGTGAATGATGGAGGTTCTGGTAGTAATGCTGGTGACAGGTGGATGATGGAGGTGCTGGTAGTGATGCGGGTGACAGGTGGATGTTGGAGGTGCAGGATGTGAGGCTGGTGCTAGTTAGATGATGGAGGTTCTGGTTGTGAGGATGGTGACAGGTGGATGATGGAGGTGCTGGTTGTAAGGCTGGTGACAGGTGAATGATGGAGGTTCTGGTAGTAATGCTGGTGACAGGTGGATGATGGAGGTGCTGGTAGTGATGCGGGTGACAGGTGGATGATGGAGGTGCAGGATGTGAGGCTGGTGCTAGTTAGATGATGGAGGTTCTGGTTGTGAGGATGGTGACAGGTGGATGATGGAGGTGCTGGTTGAGAAGCTGGTGGGTGATGGATGATGGAGGTGTTGTCTCTTAGCAGGTGGCAATTGGATGATGGAGGTGCTGGTTGTGATTATGGGGACAGGTGAATGATGGAAGTGCTGGTAATGAGGCTGGTGGCAGGTGAATGATGGAGGTGATGGTTGTGATTCTGGTGGCAGTTAGATGATGGAGGTTCTGGATGTGAGGATGGTGACAGATGGATGATGGAGGTGCAAGTTGTGTAGCTGGTGGGTGATGGATGATGGAGGTGCAAGTTGTGTAGCAGGTGGCAATTGGATGATGGAGGTGCTGGTGGCAGGTAAATGATGGAGGTGCTGGTAGTGATGGTGACAGGTGGATGATGGAGGTGCTGGTTGTGTAGCTAGTGGGTGATGGATGATGGAGGTGTTGACTTTGTAGCAGGTGGCAATTGGATGATGGAGGTGCTGGTTGTGAGGCTGGTGGCAAGTGAATGATGGAGGTGCTGGTAGTGTTGATGGTGACAGGTGGATGTTGGAGGTCCTGGTTGTAATGCTGGTGGCAGGTGGATGATGGAGGTGCTGTTTGTGTAGCTGTTGGCAGGAGGATGATGGAGGTGCTGGTTGTGAGGCTGTTGACAGGTGGATGATGGAGGTGCTGGTTGTGAGGCTGTTGACAGGTGGATGATGGAGGTGCCGGTTGTGAGGCTGTTGACAGGTGGATGATGGAGGTGCTGGTTGTGTAGCTGGTGGGTGATGGATGATGGAGGTGCAAGTTGTATAGCAGGTGGCAATTGGATGATGGAGGTGCTGGCTGTGAGGCTGGTGGCAGGTAAATGATGGAGGTGCTGGTAGTGTTGATGGTGACAGGTGGATAATGGAGGTGCTGTAGTGATGCTGATGGCAGGTGGATGATGGAGGTGGTGGTTGTGTAGCTGGTAGCAGGTGGATTATGGAGTTACTGGTGGAAGTTAGATGATGGAAGTGCTGGTTGTGTTGCTAGTTGCTGGTGGATGATGGAGGTGCTGGGTGTGATGTTGGTTACAGGTAGATGATGGAGGTTCTGTTTTTGTAGCAGGTGGATGATGGAGATACTGGTTTTGATGCAGGTGGATGATGGAGGTGCTGTTTTTTTTTCAGCTGGTGGCAGGTGGATAATGGAGGTCCTGATAGTGTGGCAGGTCGATGATAGAGGTGCTGGTTGTGATTCTGTTGGCAGGTGAATGAAGGAGGTGCTGGTTGTGATGCTGGTGGCAGGAGGATGATGGAGGTGCTGGTTGTGAGCCTGGTGACAGGTAGATGATGGAGGTGCTGGTGACAGGTGGATGATGGAGGTCCTGGTTGTAATGCTGGTGGCAGGTGGATGATGGAGGTGCTGGTTGTGTAGCTGTTGGCAGGAGGATGATGGAGGTGCTGGTGGCAGGAGGATGATGGAGGTCCTGGTTGTGATTCTGGTGGCAGGAGGATGATGGAGGTGCTGGTTGTGAGGCTGTTGACAGGTGGATGATGGAGGTGCTGGTTGTGAGGCTGTTGACAGGTGGATGATGGAGGTGCTGGTTGTGAGGCTGTTGGCAGGAGGATGCTGGAGGTGCTGGTTGTGAGGCTGTTGACAGGTGGATGATGGAGGTCCTGGTTGTGAGGCTGGTGGCAGGAGGATGATGGAGGTGCTGGTTGTGAGCCTGGTGACAGGTAGATGATGGAGGTGCTGGTGACAGGTGGATGATGGAGGTCCTGGTTGTAATGCTGGTGGCAGGTGGATGATGGAGGTGCTGGTTGTGTAGCTGTTGGCAGGAGGATGATGGAGGTGCTGGTGGCAGGAGGATGATGGAGGTCCTGGTTGTGATTCTGGTGGCAGGGGGATGATGGAGGTGCTGGTTGTGAGGCTGGTGGCAGGAGGATGATGGAGGTGCTGGTTGTGAGGCTGTTGACAGGTGGATGATGGAGGTGCTGGTTGTGAGGCTGTTGACAGGTGGATGATGGAGGTGCTGGTTGTGAGGCTGTTGACAGGTGGATGATGGAGGTGCTGGTTGTGTAGCTGTTGGCAGGAGGATGATGGAGGTGCTGGTGGCAGGAGGATGATGGAGGTCCTGGTTGTGATTCTGGTGGCAGGGGGATGATGGAGGTGCTGGTTGTGAGGCTGTTGACAGGTGGATGATGGAGGTGCTGGTTGTGAGGCTGTTGACAGGTGGATGATGGAGGTGCTGGTTGTGAGGCTGTTGACAGGTGGATGATGGAGGTGCTGGTTGTGAGGCTGTTGACAGGAGGATGATGGAGGTGCTGGTTGTGAGGCTGGTGGCAGGAGGATGATGGAGGTGCTGGTTGTGAGGCTGTTGACAGGTGGATGATGGAGGTGCTGGTTGTGAGGCTGTTGACAGGTGGATGATGGAGGTGCTGGTTGTGAGGCTGTTGACAGGTGGATGATGGAGGTGCTGGTTGTGAGGCTGTTGACAGGTGGATGATGGAGGTGCTGGTTGTGTAGCTGAAGTTTCCTGCTCCAGAATTTCATGGCCTGTGTCTCTCGTGTGCTTGTTCCGGACCTCATCTGCTTTATTGACCATCACTGGTAAATATCTGGGATGTGTTCCAGATCTGTAGGACATTAAGGTCACGGTCTTCTGCTGTGTGATCAGATTGTGGGACCTCGTGATGTGTCTGAGCGGGACTCGTGTCTCGTGTACAGCAGTGGGGTGACCCTCAGCCCCCCGAAATTCCCTGCCTAGGAGCAGGACGGCCTCAGAGCGCTGACACAGGGCCTTGTGGAAGTATTCATCCCCGTAGAGGTTTTCAGTTTTATTGCATTCAATGGATTTTGGGGTCTGCAGCAGGTCACACCGTCGACCGCTGAAGGTTCAAGTATTATTATGGTGACAAAAACTGTAATTTAGACAAAATATCAGAACTTCAATGTGCATAAGTATTCATGCCCTGTAAGTAATTACTTTCTGAACCCCTTTTGCTGCAGTTCCAGTGCCGTCTAATGGGGTACGTCTATAGCTCAGGACATCTAAACCCCGGGATCTGCGCCCGTTCTGGTAGATGTTGTGTCCAGCAGTCTCTCAGGTGATGTCTCTATAGCTCAGGACATCTAGACCCCGGGATCTGCGCCCGTTCTGGTGGATGTTGTGTCCAGCAGTCTCTCGGGGTATGTCTCTATAGCTCGGGACATCTAGACCCCGGGATCTGCGCCCGTTCTGGTAGATGTTGTGTCCAGCAGTCTCTCAGGTGATGTCTCTATAGCTCAGGACATCTAGACCCCGGGATCTGCGCCCGTTCTGGTAGATGTTGTGTCCAGCAGTCTCTCAGGGTATGTCTCTATAGCTCGGGACATCTAGACCCCGGGATCTGCGCCCGTTCTGGTGGATGTTGTGTCCAGCAGTCTCTCGGGGTATGTCTCTATAGCTCAGGACATCTAGACCTCGGGATCTGTGCCCGTTCTGGTAGATGTTGTGTCCAGCAGTCTCTCGGGGATGTCTCTATAGCTCAGGACATCTAGACCCGGGATCTGTGCACGTTCTGGTAGATGTTGTGTCCAGCAGTCTCTCGGGGATGTCTCTATAGCTCAGGACATCTAGACCCGGGATCTGTGCCCGTTCTGGTAGATGTTGTGTCCAGCAGTCTCTCGGGGTATGTCTCTATAGCTCGGGACATCTAGACCCCGGGATCTGCGCCCGTTCTGGTGGATGTTGTGTCCAGCAGTCTCTCGGGGTATGTCTCTATAGCTCAGGACATCTAGACCCCGGGATCTGCGCCCGTTCTGGTGGATGTTGTGTCCAGCAGTCTCTCGGGGATGTCTCTATAGCTCAGGACATCTAGACCCGGGATCTGTGCACGTTCTGGTAGATGTTGTGTCCAGCAGTCTCTCGGGGATGTCTCTATAGCTCAGGACATCTAGACCCAGGATCTGTGCCCGTTCTGGTAGATGTTGTGTCCAGCAGTCTCTCGGGGTATGTCTCTATAGCTCAGGACATCTAGACCCCAGGATCTGTGCCCGTTCTGGTAGATGTTGTGTCCAGCAGTCTCTCGGGGTATGTCTCTATAGCTCAGGACATCTAGACCTCGGGATCTGTGCCCGTTCTGGTGGATGTTGTGTCCAGCAGTCTCTCTGGGTACAGCTATAGCTCTGGACATCTAGACCCCGGGATCTGCGCCCGTTCTGGTAGATGTTGTGTCCAGCAGTCTCTCTGGGTATGTCTCTATAGCTCAGGACATCTAGACCTCGGGATCTGTGCCCGTTCTGGTGGATGTTGTGTCCAGCAGTCTCTATAGCTCGGGACATCTAGACCTCGGGATCTGTGCCCGTTCTGGTGGATGTTGTGTCCAGCAGTCTCTCGGGGATGTCTCTATAGCTCGGGACATCTAGACCTCGGGATCTGTGCCCGTTCTGGTAGATGTTGTGTCCAGCAGTCTCTCGGGGTATGTCTCTATAGCTCGGGACATCTAGACCTCGGGATCTGCGCCCGTTCTGGTAGATGTTGTGTCCAGCAGTCTCTCGGGGATGTCTCTATAGCTCAGGACATCTAGACCCCAGGATCTGTGCCCGTTCTGGTGGATGTTGTGTCCAGCAGTCTCTCGGGGTATGTCTCTATAGCTCGGAACATCTAGACCCCGGGATCTGTGCCCGTTCTGGTAGATGTTGTGTCCAGCAGTCTCTCAGGGTATGTCTCTATAGCTCGGGACATCTAGACCTCGGGATCTGTGCCCGTTCTGGTAGATGTTGTTGTGTCCAGCAGTCTCTCTGGGTACAGCTATAGCTCAGGACATCTAGACCTCGGGATCTGCGCCCGTTCTGGTAGATGTTGTTTCCAGCAGTCTCTCTGGGTACAGCTATAGCTCTGGACATCTAGACCCCGGGATCTGCGCCCGTTCTGGTAGATGTTGTGTCCAGCAGTCTCTCTGGGTACAGCTATAGCTCAGGACATCTAGACCTCGGGATCTGCGCCCGTTCTGGTAGATGTTGTGTCCAGCAGTCTCTCTGGGTACAGCTATAGCTCAAGACATCTAGACCTCGGGATCTGCGCCCGTTCTGGTAGATGTTGTGTCCAGCAGTCTCTCTGGGTACAGCTATAGCTCAAGACATCTAGAACCCGGGACCTGCGCCCGTTCTGGTAGATGTTGTGTCCAGCAGTCTCTCGGGGATGTCTCTATAGCTCAGGACATCTAGACCCGGGATCTGTGCCCGTTCTGGTAGATGTTGTGTCCAGCAGTCTCTCGGGGTATGTCTCTATAGCTCTGGACATCTAGACCCCGGGATCTGCGCCCGTTCTGGTGGATGTTGTGTCCAGCAGTCTCTCGGGGATGTCTCTATAGCTCAGGACATCTAGACCCGGGATCTGTGCACGTTCTGGTAGATGTTGTGTCCAGCAGTCTCTCGGGGATGTCTCTATAGCTCAGGACATCTAGACCCAGGATCTGTGCCCGTTCTGGTAGATGTTGTGTCCAGCAGTCTCTCGGGGTATGTCTCTATAGCTCAGGACATCTAGACCCCAGGATCTGTGCCCGTTCTGGTAGATGTTGTGTCCAGCAGTCTCTCGGGGTATGTCTCTATAGCTCAGGACATCTAGACCTCGGGATCTGTGCCCGTTCTGGTGGATGTTGTGTCCAGCAGTCTCTCTGGGTACAGCTATAGCTCTGGACATCTAGACCCCGGGATCTGCGCCCGTTCTGGTAGATGTTGTGTCCAGCAGTCTCTCTGGGTATGTCTCTATAGCTCAGGACATCTAGACCTCGGGATCTGTGCCCGTTCTGGTGGATGTTGTGTCCAGCAGTCTCTATAGCTCGGGACATCTAGACCTCGGGATCTGTGCCCGTTCTGGTGGATGTTGTGTCCAGCAGTCTCTCGGGGATGTCTCTATAGCTCGGGACATCTAGACCTCGGGATCTGTGCCCGTTCTGGTAGATGTTGTGTCCAGCAGTCTCTCGGGGTATGTCTCTATAGCTCGGGACATCTAGACCACGGGATCTGCGCCCGTTCTGGTAGATGTTGTGTCCAGCAGTCTCTCGGGGATGTCTCTATAGCTCAGGACATCTAGACCCCAGGATCTGTGCCCGTTCTGGGGGATGTTGTGTCCAGCAGTCTCTCGGGGTATGTCTCTATAGCTCGGAACATCTAGACCCCGGGATCTGTGCCCGTTCTGGTAGATGTTGTGTCCAGCAGTCTCTCAGGGTATGTCTCTATAGCTCGGGACATCTAGACCTCGGGATCTGTGCCCGTTCTGGTAGATGTTGTTGTGTCCAGCAGTCTCTCTGGGTACAGCTATAGCTCAGGACATCTAGACCTCGGGATCTGCGCCCGTTCTGGTAGATGTTGTTTCCAGCAGTCTCTCTGGGTACAGCTATAGCTCTGGACATCTAGACCCCGGGATCTGCGCCCGTTCTGGTAGATGTTGTGTCCAGCAGTCTCTCTGGGTACAGCTATAGCTCAGGACATCTAGACCTCGGGATCTGCGCCCGTTCTGGTAGATGTTGTGTCCAGCAGTCTCTCTGGGTACAGCTATAGCTCAAGACATCTAGACCTCGGGATCTGCGCCCGTTCTGGTAGATGTTGTGTCCAGCAGTCTCTCTGGGTACAGCTATAGCTCAAGACATCTAGAACCCGGGACCTGCGCCCGTTCTGGTAGATGTTGTGTCCAGCAGTCTCTCGGGGATGTCTCTATAGCTCAGGACATCTAGACCCGGGATCTGTGCCCGTTCTGGTAGATGTTGTGTCCAGCAGTCTCTCGGGGATGTCTCTATAGCTCAGGACATCTAGACCCCGGGATCTGCGCCCGTTCTGGTAGATGTTGTGTCCAGCAGTCTCTCAGGGTATGTCTCTATAGCTCTGGACATCTAGACCCCGGGATCTGCGCCCGTTCTGGTAGATGTTGTGTCCAGCAGTCTCTCTGGGTACAGCTATAGCTCTGGACATCTAGACCCCGGGATCTGCGCCCGTTCTGGTAGATGTTGTGTCCAGCAGTCTCTCGGGGATGTCTCTATAGCTCAGGACATCTAGACCCCGGGACCTGCGCCCGTTCTGGTAGATGTTGTGTCCAGCAGTCTCTCAGGGATGTCTCTCTATGGCTCAGGACATCTAGACCCCAGGATCTGTGCCCGTTCTGGTGGATGTTGTGTCCAGCAGTCTCTCGGGGATGTCTATATATCTTAGGACATCTAGACCCCGGGATCTGTGCCCGTTCTGGTGGATGTTGTGCCCAGCAGTCTCTCGGGGATGTCTATATATCTTAGGACATCTAGACCCCGGGATCTTTGCCTGTTTTGGTAGATGTTGTGTCCAGCAGTCTCTATAGCTCAGGACATCTAGACCCCAGGATCTGTGCCCGTTCTGGTGGATGTCGTTTCCAACAGTCTCTTGGAGTATGTCTCTATAGCTCAGGACATCTAGACCCTGGGATCTGCGCCCGTTCTGGTAGATGTTGTATCCAGCAGTCTCTCAGGGTATGTCTCTATAGCTCAGGACATCTAGACCCCGGGATCTGCGCCTGTTCTGGTAGATGTTGTGTCCAGAAGTCTCTCAGGGTATGTCTCTTTAGCTCAGGACATCTAGACCCGGGATCTGTGCCCGTTCTGGTAGATGTTGTGTCCAGCAGTCTCTCGGGGATGTCTCTATAGGTCAGGACATCTAGACCTTGGGATCTGTGCCTGTTCTGGTGGATGTTGTGTCCAGCAGTCTCTCGGGGATGTCTCTATAGGTCAGGACATCTAGACCTTGGGATCTGTGCCCGTTCTGGTAGATGTTGTGTCCAGCAGTCTCTCGGGGATGTCTCTATAGGTCAGGACATCTAGACCTTGGGATCTGTGCCCGTTCTGGTGGATGTTGTGTCCAGCAGTCTTCATGCCATAGATTCTCCATTGGATTGAGGTCTGGACTGTGACTCGGCCGCTCCCATAAATTAGACCCTTCAGTCCAGTTTCTGCCGTATCTATAGAATCATTGTCCTCCTGGAAGGTGAACCTCCTCCACAGTCTCACATCTACATCACACATATGTATATGTGTGTGTGTGTATGTATATATATACATATACATATACATACCGTATTTTTCGCCCACCGGTATTTACTGCGTTCCAACTTCCCTTCACTCCTGACCCCACATGATGCCCCCTTCACCATGTTTCACTCTGGAGTCCGGCCTCTTCTAGGAGACCATGGACGTGGAGTCCGGCCTCTCCTAGGAGACCATGGACGTGGAGTCCGGCCTCTCCTAGGAGACCATGGACGTGGAGTCCGGCCTCTTCTAGGAGACCATGGACGTGGAGTCCGGCCTCTTCTAGGAGACCATGGACGTGGAGTCCGGCCTCTTCTAGGAGACCATGGACGTGGAGTCCAGCCATCATAAATGTGAATTGTGTCTTTTCAGCTTTTCCGTGAAGTTCGGATCATGAAGGGCCTGAACCACCCGAATATTGGTGAGTCAGCGCGAGGATGAGATGCGGCCTCCAGCCTCCATGTATTTCTTCCACTCACTGTCTTCACTCTTTCTCACAGTAAAGCTCTTTGAAGTGATTGAGACAGAGAAGACCCTCTACCTGATCATGGAGTACGCCAGTGGAGGTACAGCCCCTCATTGAATGTCACCCCAACCCCCTCCAGACACCCCCAGTATATAACCATCCTCTTGCACTCTCAGGTGAAGTGTTTGATTACCTGGTGTCTCACGGGCGGATGAAGGAGAAAGAAGCCCGTGCCAAATTCCGTCAGGTAAGCCCGTGCCTCCCGCTCCATCGTGCCTCATGTCTCCTCACCACTGTTTATATGGCTTAGTGCTAACTCTTCCAGTCCCGCCCTCCTCGCCCAGTCAGACCCAGTCCTATCCTCCTTCCCTCCCAGTCAGACCCAGTCCTATCCTCCTTCCCTCCCAGTCAGACCCAGTCCTATCCTCCTTCCCTCCCAGTCAGACCCAGTCCTATCCTCCTTCCCTCCCAGTCAGACCCAGTCCTATCCTCCTTCCCTCCCAGTCAGACCCAGTCCTATCCTCCTTCCCTCCCAGTCAGACCCAGTCCTATCCTCCTTCCCTCCCAGTCAGACCCAGTCCTATCCTCCTTCCCTCCCAGTCAGACCCAGTCCTATCCTCCTTCCCTCCCAGTCAGACCCAGTCCTATCCTCCTTCCCTCCCAGTCAGACCCAGTCCTATCCTCCTTCCCTCCCAGTCAGACCCAGTCCTATCCTCCTTCCCTCCCAGTCAGACCCAGTCCTATCCTCCTTCCCTCCCAGTCAGACCCAGTCCTATCCTCCTTCCCTCCCAGTCAGACCCAGTCCTATCCTCCTTCCCTCCCAGTCAGACCCAGTCCTATCCTCCTTCCCTCCCAGTCAGACCCAGTCCTATCCTCCTTCTCTCCCAGTCAGACCCAGTCCTATCCTCCTTCCCTCCCAGTCAGACCCAGTCCTATCCTCCTTCCCTCCCAGTCAGACCCAGTCCTAGCCTCCTTCCCTCCCAGTCCTAGCCTCCTTCCCTCCCAGTCAGACCCAGTCCTAGCCTCCTTCCCTCCCAGTCAGACCCAGTCCTAGCCTCCTTCCCTCCCAGTCAGACCCAGACCTAGCCTCCTTCCCTCCCAGTCAGACCCAGTCCTAGCCTCCTTCCCTCCCAGTCAGACCCAGTCCTAGCCTCCTTCCCTCCCAGTCAGACCCAGTCCTAGCCTCCTTCCCTCCCAGTCAGACCCAGTCCTAGCCTCCTTCCCTCCCAGTCAGACCCAGTCCTAGCCTCCTTCCCTCCCAGTCAGACCCAGTCCTAGCCTCCTTCCCTCCCAGTCAGACCCAGTCCTAGCCTCCTTCCCTCCCAGTCAGACCCAGTCCTAGCCTCCTTCCCTCCCAGTCAGACCCAGTCCTAGCCTCCTTCCCTCCCAGTCAGACCCAGTCCTAGCCTCCTTCCCTCCCAGTCAGACCCAGTCCTAGCCTCCTTCCCTCCCAGTCAGACCCAGTCCTAGCCTCCTTCCCTCCCAGTCAGACCCAGTCCTAGCCTCCTTCCCTCCCAGTCAGACCCAGTCCTAGCCTCCTTCCCTCCCAGTCAGACCCAGTCCTAGCCTCCTTCCCTCCCAGTCAGACCCAGTCCTAGCCTCCTTCCCTCCCAGTCAGACCCAGTCCTAGCCTCCTTCCCTCCCAGTCAGACCCAGTCCTAGCCTCCTTCCCTCCCAGTCAGACCCAGTCCTAGCCTCCTTCCCTCCCAGTCAGACCCAGTCCTAGCCTCCTTCCCTCCCAGTCAGACCCAGTCCTAGCCTCCTTCCCTCCCAGTCAGACCCAGTTGTATGGGGAGGAGGCTTCTGTGACCGCTCTGATCGGTGACCATGTCTCTTCTCCTTACAGATTGTATCCGCCGTTCACTACTGTCACCAGAAGAACATTGTCCACCGGGATCTTAAGGTGAGAAGGCTCCATGGCGCACAGCCTGCTCTCTGTTGTGTGATGTCCCTCTGGTCCCATCTTGCTTCTTCTTTCAGGCTGAGAACCTCCTGCTCGACTCTGAGGCTAATATTAAGATTGCTGACTTTGGGTTCAGTAATGAATTTACTCCTGGTGGAAAGCTGGACACATTCTGTGGGAGTCCCCCGTATGCGGCTCCTGAATTGTTCCAAGGAAAGAGGTACAATGGTCCTGAAGTGGATGTGTGGAGCCTGGGGGTCATACTGTACACTCTGGTCAGTGGCTCCTTGCCATTTGATGGACAGAACCTCAAGGTAAGGCTGTGATGAGGTCCTGCCTGGAACTCTGTAGTGTGGAGGAGCTCAGTGTCTCCTGGGTGGTAGACATTGGTCTCCTGGGGCATGGCTCGGTGGTCTCTTGGGTGGTGCATGGTTGTCCCTTGGGGGTACATGATGGTCTTGCTGGACCAGAAAATGATGATTTATTTTCTTCTTCATCAGGAGCTGAGGGAACGTGTTCTTCGTGGTAAATACAGAGTCCCCTTCTACATGAGCACAGACTGTGAGAGTGTCCTGCGCAGGTTTCTGGTGCTGAACCCCACCAAACGCTGCACTCTAGAGGTGACCCCACAATCGCCGCCTCTCACCCCAGACGCCTGTGTCCAGCTGCCCGTCTCCTCAATTTCTTTGTTTTTTTTCCTCAGCAAATAATGAATGACAAATGGATGAATATCGGGTTTGACAGTGACGATCTGAAGCCATACAAGGAGCCGGAGGAAGACCACGCTGACCCTAAGCGCATCGGTGAGATACCACCAAACTACTCCTCCCATGATCTTGTCTCAGATGTCTGCTTAGTGATGACATCATTGTTTCAGACACATGGGGACCCCCTGAGTGAACCCCAAGTCTTTGTCTGGGTGGGCTGATTTGTTGGTTCCCCGACATCCACTGAACTTCTAGAACTTTCCATGGGGGTGTGTGGAAGCCTTCAGTGTCTCTTGTCTTCCTCAGAGGTCATGCTGGAGATGGGATATTCCAGGGAGGAGATTAAAGACGCTTTAAACTCTAATAAGTACAATGAGGTTATGGCCACCTACCTGCTGCTGGGGCGGAAACCTGAGGTGAGGCCAGACACAGGCTGCGCTGCTGCCTCCTGCCTCTCCCACATGAGACGGCGCTGACATGTCCCCTCTGTCTCCTGCAGAATGAAGCAGGGGAGTCTCGATCAGACAGCACGCTCTCCCTCTCTCGCAGTCGAGTCACCTCTGATGTCACCAATGGCGCCAGCAAGTCATCGTCCGCCCACAGCAAGAACCAGCGGGGGTACCAGAGGCAGAGGAGGCACAGCGACTTCTGTGAGTCCTGGGCACCCCAGAGGAAGGCGCTCAGCACTGGGGGTACTGGGTAGTGACACTCTGGGTACAGGAGACTGACACTCGGGGTACAGGAGACTGACACTCGGGGTACAGGAGACTGACACTCGGGGTTACAGGAGACTGACACTCGGGGTTACAGGAGACTGACACTCGGGGTTACAGGAGACTGACACTCGGGGTTACAGGAGACTGACACTCGGGGTTACAGGAGACTGACACTCGGGGTTACAGGAGACTGACACTCGGGGTTACAGGAGACTGACACTCGGGGTTACAGGAGACTGACACTCGGGGTTACAGGAGACTGACACTCGGGGTTACAGGAGACTGACACTCGGGGTTACAGGAGACTGACACTCGGGGTTACAGGAGACTGACACTCGGGGTTACAGGAGACTGACACTCGGGGTTACAGGAGACTGACACTCGGGGTTACAGGAGACTGACACTCGGGGGTACAGGAGACTGACACTCGGGGGTACAGGATAATGACGCTGACACTGGGGGTACAGGATAATGACGCTGACACTGGGGGTACAGGATAATGACGCTGACACTGGGGGTACAGGATAATGACGCTGACACTGGGGGTACGGGATAATGACGCTGACACTGGGGGTACGGGATAATGACGCTGACACTGGGGGTACGGGATAATGACGCTGACACTGGGGGTACGGGATAATGACGCTGACACTGGGGGTACGGGATAATGACGCTGACACTGGGGGTACGGAATAATGACGCTGACACTCGGGGTACGGGATAATGACGCTGACACTCGGGGTACGGGATAATGACGCTGACACTCGGGGTACGGGATAATGACGCTGACACTCGGGGTACGGGATAATGACGCTGACACTCGGGGTACGGGATAATGACGCTGACACTCGGGGTACGGGATAATGACGCTGACACTCGGGGTACGGGATAATGACGCTGACACTCGGGGTACGGGATAATGACGCTGACACTCGGGGTACGGGATAATGACACTGACACTCGGGGTACGGGATAATGACACTGACACTCGGGGTACGGGATAATGACGCTGACACTCGGGGTACAGATATATATTTATATATACAGGTATAGATCTAGTCTGTGGTGACCAATCAGATAACAAGTGTCAGTGGGAGGAGCCTACTTTCTGATGATGTCATTTCTCCTCCACAGGTGGCCCTGCGCCCACTCCCTCCCAAGCCAAGCGCAGCCCTCCTGGGGCAGCTGATGATGGAACAGTTGGGGAGCGTCTTGCCCCCAGGAGGGGCAGTGGATCTGTAAGTGGGGGTAGCCGGCCTCCCCCGCCCACCAGCCCCATGGTTAGCCATGCCCACAACCCCAACAAGGCAGAGATTCCTGAACCGCGCAAAGAGGTTGCACCCACAACGGTAAGCACATGGTGCTCCATTATTGTTGGGGGGGGGGGCTATATTTTTTGCCGGATGTCTCTGCGCCCCTCGTTACAGCTGTGAATGGATGTGTGTGAGAGACGCAAACAGTGTGAACGCACACCTGTCACACACACCCTGCACTTTGTAATTCACTTGGCTTGAAAAAGGTTCCGAGAGGGACTGAAACGTCGCTGCGACCGGAGTCCACATCTACAGGAGCGCTCGGGATCACTGGCGCCCAAACTGCATCTTACAGGAGGGTGCTGCCAGATCGGAAATGTGCACAGTATATACTGTCCTCTGTAGTGTGTGTATACTGTATATACTGTCCTCTGTAGTGTGTGTATACTGTATATACTGTCCTCTGTAGTGTGTGTGTATACAGTATATACTGTCCTCTGTAGTGTGTGTATACAGTATATACTGTCCTCTGTAGTGTGTGTGTATACAGTATATACTGTCCTCTATAGTATACATACAGTATACTGTCCTCTGTAGTATACATACAGTATACTGTCCCCTGTAGTATATATACAGTATACTGTCCTCTGTAGTATATACACAGTATACTGTCCTCTGTAGTATATATACACACAGTATACTGTCCTCTCTAATATATACAGTATACTGTCCTCTGTAGTATATATACACAGTATACTGTCCTCTGTAGTATATATACACAGTATTCTGTCCGCTGTAGTATATATACAGTATACTGTCCTCTGTAGTATATATACACAGTATTCTGTCCGCTGTAGTATATATACAGTATACTGTCCTCTGTAGTATATATACACAGTATTCTGTCCGCTGTAGTATATATATATATATATATATATATATATATATATATATATACACACACACATACAGTACAGACCAAAAGTTTGGACACCTTCTTCTCATTCAAAGAGTTTTCTTTATTTTCATGACTATGACAATTGTAGATTCACACTGAAGGCATCAAAACTATGAATTATCACATGTGGAATTATATACATAACAAACAAGTGTGAAACAACTGAGAATCTGTCATATTCTAGGTTCTTCAAAGTAGCCACCTTTTGCTTTGATTACTGCTTTGCACACTCTTGGCATTCTCTTGATGAGCTCCAAGAGGTAGTCACCTGAGATGGTCTTCACTTCACAGGTGTGCCCTGTCAGGTTTAATAAGAGGGATTTCTTGCCTTATAAATGGGGTTGGGACCATCAGTTGCGTTGTGGAGAAGTCAGGTGGATACACAGCCGATAGTCCTACTGAATAGACTGTTAGAATTTGGATTATGGCAAGAAAAAAGCAGCTAAGTAAAGAAAACCGAGTGGCCATCATTACTTTAAGAAATGAAGGTCGGTCAGTCCGAAAAATTGGGAAAACTTTGAAAGTGTCCCCAAGTGCAGTCACAAAAACCATCAAGCGCCACAAAGAAACTGGCTGACATGCGGACCGCGCCAGGAAAGGAAGACCAAGAGTCACCTCTGCTGCGGAGGATAAGTTCATCCGAGTCACCAGCCTCAGAAATCGCAGGTTAACAGCAGCTCAGATTAGAGACCAGGTCAATGCCACCCAGAGATCTAGCAGCAGACACATCTCTAGAACAACTGTTAGGAGGAGACTGTGTGAATCAGGCCTTCATGGTAGAAGATCTGCTAGGAAACCACTGCTAAGGACGGGCAACAAGCAGAAGAGACTTGTTTGGGCTAAAGAACACAAGGAATGGACATTAGACCAGTGGAAATCTGTGCTTTGGTCTGATGAGTTCAAATTTGAGATCTTTGGTTCCAACCACCGTGTCTTTGTGCGACGCAGAAAAGGTGACCGGATGGACTCTACATGCCTGGTT
This sequence comes from Bufo gargarizans, assembly GCF_014858855.1. Taxonomy (NCBI): domain Eukaryota; kingdom Metazoa; phylum Chordata; class Amphibia; order Anura; family Bufonidae; genus Bufo; species Bufo gargarizans. The sequence continues at coordinate 27,524 of NW_025334054.1, read as the reverse complement.
CCCACCGTGAAGCATGGAGGAGGAGGTGTGATGGTGTGGGGGGCTTTGCTGGTGACACTGTTGGGGATTTATTCAGAATTGAAGGCATACTGAACCAGCATGGCTACCACAGCATCTTGCAGCGGCATGCTATTCCATCCGGTTTGCGTTTAGTTGGACCATCATTTATTTTTCAACAGGACAATGACCCCAAACACACCTCCAGGCTGTGTAAGGGCTATTTGACCATGAAGGAGAGTGATGGGGTGCTGCGCCAGATGACCTGGCCTCCACAGTCACTGGACCTGAACCGGAAAGGTCATCTGGCGCAGCACCCCATCACTCTCCTTCATGGTCAAATAGCCCTTACACAGCCTGGAGGTGTGTTTGGGGTCATTGTCCTGTTGAAAAATAAATGATGGTCCAACTAAACGCAAACCGGATGGAATAGCATGCCGCTGCAAGATGCTGTGGTAGCCATGCTGGTTCAGTATGCCTTCAATTCTGAATAAATCCCCAACAGTGTCACCAGCAAAGCCCCCCACACCATCACACCTCCTCCTCCATGCTTCACGGTGGGAACCAGGCATGTAGAGTCCATCCGGTCACCTTTTCTGCGTCGCACAAAGACACGGTAGTTGGAACCAAAGATCTCAAATTTGAACTCATCAGACCAAAGCACAGATTTCCACTGGTCTAATGTCCATTCCTTGTGTTCTTTAGCCCAAACAAGTCTCTTCTGCTTGTTGCCCGTCCTTAGCAGTGGTTTCCTAGCAGATCTTCTACCATGAAGGCCTGATTCACACAGTCTCCTCCTAACAGTTGTTCTAGAGATGTGTCTGCTGCTAGATCTCTGGGTGGCATTGACCTGGTCTCTAATCTGAGCTGCTGTTAACCTGCGATTTCTGAGGCTGGTGACTCGGATGAACTTATCCTCCGCAGCAGAGGTGACTCTTGGTCTTCCTTTCCTGGGGCGGGCCGCATGTGAGCCAGTTTCTTTGTGGCGCTTGATGGTTTTTGTGACTGCACTTGGGGACACTTTCAAAGTTTTCCCAATTTTTCGGACTGACCGACCTTCATTTCTTAAAGTAATGATGGCCGCTCGTTTTTCTTTACTTAGCTGCTTTTTTCTTGCCATAATACAAATTCTATCAGTCTATTCAGTAGGACTATCAGCTGTGTATCCACCTGACTTCTCCACAACGCAACTGATGGTCCCAACCCCATTTATAAGGCAAGAAATCCCACTTATTACACCTGACAGGGCACACCTGTGAAGTGAAGACCATTTCAGGTGACTACCTCTTGGAGCTCATCAAGAGAATGCCAAGAGTGTGCAAAGCAGTAATCAAAGCAAAAGGTGGCTACTTTGAAGAACCTAGAATATGACATATTTTCAGTTGTTTCACACTTGTTTGTTATGTATATAATTCCACATGTGATAATTCATAGTTTTGATGCCTTCAGTGCGAATCTACAATTGTCATAGTCATGAAAATAAAGAAAACTCTTTGAATGAGAAGAAGGTGCGTCCAAACTTTTGGTCTGTACTGTATGTGTGTGTATATATATATATATATATATATATATATATATATATACTACAGCGGACAGAATACTGTGTATATATACTACAGAGGACAGTATACTGTATATATACTACAGAGGAGAGTATACAGTATATACACTACAGAGGACAGTATACTGTATATATGCTACAGAGGACAGTATACTGTCTATATATACTACAGAGGACAGTATACTGTCTATATATACTACAGAGGACAGTATACTGCATATATACTACAGAGGACAGTATACTGTCTATATATACTACAGAGGACAGTATACAGTTGCTAGAAAAAGTATGTGAACCCTTTGGAATTATATGGATTTCTGCACAAATTGGTCATAAAATGTGATCTTCATCTCAGTCACAACAATAGACAATCACAGTCTGCTTCACCTAATAACACACAAAGAGTTAAATGTTACCATGTTTTTATTGAACACACCATGTAAACATTCACAGTGCAGGTGGAAAGTATGTGAACCCCTAGACTAATGACATCTCCAAGAGCTGATTGGGGTGAGGTGTCGGCCAACTGGAGTCCAGTCAATGAGATGAGATTGGAGGTGTTGGTTACAGCTGCCCTGCCCTATAAAACACACACCAGTTCTGGGTTTGCTTTTCACAAGAAGCATTGCCTGATGTGAATGATGCCTCGCACAAAAGAGCTCTCAGAAGACCTACGATTAAGAATTGTTGACTTGCATAAAGCTGGAAAGGGTTATAAAAGTATCTCCAAAAGCCTTGCTGTTCATCAGTCCACGGTCAGACAAACTGTCTATAAATGGAGGACGTTCAGCTCTGCTGCTACTCTCCCTAGGAGCGGCCGTCCTGTAAAGATGACTGCAGGAGCCCAGCGCAGACTGCTCAATGAGGTGAAGAAGAATCCTAGTGTCAGCTAAAGACTTACAGAAGTCTCTGGCATATGCTGACATCCCTGTTAGCGAATCTACGATACGTAAAACACTAAACAAGAATGGATTTCATGGGAGGACACCACAGAGGAAGCCACTGCTGTCCAAAAAAACATTGCTGCACGTTTACAGTTTGCACAAGCACCTGGATGTTCCACAGCAGAACTGGCAAAATATTCTGTGGACAGATGACACCAAAGTTGAGTTGTTTGGAAGAAACACACAACACTATGTGTGGAGAAAAAGAGGCACAGCACACCAACCTCAAAACCTCATCCCAACTGTGAGGTATGGTGGTGGGGGCAACATGGTTTGGGGCTGCTCTGCTGCGTCAGGGCCTGGACGGATTGCTATCATCAAAGGAAAAATGAATTCCCAAGTTTATCAAGACATTTTGCAGGAGAACTTAAGGCCATCTGTCCACCAGCTGAAGCTCCACAGAAGATGGGTGCTGTAACAGGACAACAACCCAAAGCATAGAAGTAAATCAACAACAGAATGGCTTACACAGAAGAAAATCCGCCTTCTGGAGCGGCCCAGTCAGAGTCCTGACCTCAACCCGATGGAGATGCTGTAGCAGGACCTCAAGAAAGCGATTCCCACCAGACACCCCAAGAATATTGCTGAACTGAGACCGTTCTGTAAAGAGGAATGGCCAAGAATTACTCCTGACCGTTGTGCACGTCTGATCTGCAACTACAGGGAACGTTTGGTGGAAGTTATTGCTGCCAAAGGAGGTTCAACCAGTTATTACATCCAAGGGTTCACATACTTTCTCCACCTGCACTGTGAATGTTTACATGGTGTGTTCAATAGAAACATGGTAACAGTTAACTCTTTGTGTGTTATTAGGTTAAGCAGACTGGGATTGTCTATTGTTGTGACTTAGGCCTCTTTCACACTTGCGTTGTCCGGATCCGGCGTGTACTCCACTTGCCGGAATTACACGCTGGATCCGGAAAAACGCAAGTGTACGGAAAGCATTTGAAGACGGATCCGTCTTCAAAATGCGTTCAGTGTTACTATGGCACCCAGGATGCTATTAAAGTCCTGGTTGCCACAGTAGGAGCGGGGGAGCGGTATCCTTACAGTCCGCGCGGCTCCCGGGGCGCTCCAGAATGACGTCAGAGCGCCCCATGCGCATGGATCATGTGCCATGCGATCACGTCATCCATGCGCGTGGGGCGCCCTGACGTCACTCTGGAGCGCCCCGGGAGCCGCACGGACGGTAAGTATACTGCTCCCCCGCTCCCCACTACACTTTACCATGGCTGCCAGGACTTTAGCGTCCTGGTAGCCATGGTAACCATTGAGAAAAAGCTAAACATCGGATCCGGCAATGCGCCGAAATGACGTTTAGCTTAAGGCCGGATCCGGATCAATGCCTTTCAATGGGCATTCATTCCGGATCCGGCCTTGCGGCAAGTCTTCAGGATTTTTGGCCGGAGCAAAAAGCGCAGCATGCTGCGGTATGTTCTCCGGCCAAAAAACGTTCCGTTCCGGAACTGAAGACGTCCTGATGCATCCTGAACGGATTTCACTCCATTCAGAATGCATTAGGATAAAACTGATCAGGATTCTTCCGGCATAGAGCCCCGACGACGGAACTCTATGCCGGAAGACAAGAACGCAGGTGTGAAAGAGGCCTGAGGTGAAGATCAGATCACATTTTATGACCAATTTGTGCAGAAATCCATATCATTCCAAAGGGTTCACATACTTTGTCTTGCAACTGTATATACTACAGAGGACAGAATACTGTGTATATATATATATATATATATATATATATATATATACTACAGAGGACAGTATACTGCATATATACTACAGAGGACAGTATACTGTGTGTATATATATATATATATATATACTACAGAGGACAGTATACTGCATATATACACTACAGAGGACAGTATACTGTGTGTATATATATATATATATATATATATACATACTACAGAGGACAGTATACTGCATATATACACTACAGAGGACAGTATACTGTATATATATATATACTACAGAGGACAGTATACTGCATATATACTACAGAGGACAGTATACTGTATATATATATATATATATATACTACAGAGGACAGTATACTGTATATATATATATATACACTACAGAGGACAGTATACTGCATATATACACTACAGAGGACAGTATACTGTGTATATATACAGTCATGTGAAAAAATTAGGACACCCTTTGAAAGCATGTGGTTTTTTGTAACATTTTTAATAAAAGGTTATTTCATCTCCGTTTCAACAATACAGAGAGATTAAAGTAATCCGACTAAACAAAGAAAACTGAAGAAAAGTCTTTTCAAGATCTTCTGTAAATGTCATTCTACAAAAATGCCTATTCTAACTGAGGAAAAAGATAGGACACCCTTGCCCCTAATAGCGAGTGTTACCTCCTTTGGCTGAAATAACTGCAGTGAGACGGTTCTTGTAGCCATCTACCAGTCTTCGACATCGGTCTGAGGAAATTTTACCCCACTCCTCAATGCAGAACTTTTTCAGCTGTGAGATGTTTGAGGGGTTTCTTGCACGTACAGCCCTTTTCAAGTCACCCCACAGCATCTCAATGGGATTCAAATCTGGACTTTGACTTGGCCATTCCAGGACTCTCCATTTCTTCTTTTTCAGCCAATCTTTGGTTGATTTACTAGTATGTTTTGGGTCATTGTCATGTTGCATGGTCCAGTTCCGCTTCAGCTTTAATTTTCTAACTGATGGTCTCACATGTTCTTCAAGCACCTTCTGATACACAGTAGAATTCATCGTGGATTCTATGATGGTGAGCTGACCAGGTCCTGCTGCAGCAAAGCAGCCCCAAACCATGACACTTCCACCTCCATGCTTCACAGTTGGTATGAGGTTCTTTTCTTGGAATGCTGTGTTTGGTTTACGCCAAACATGTCCTCTGCTGTTGTGTCCAAATAATTCAATTTTGGACTCATCTGTCCAAAGAACATTATTCCAGAAGTCCTGGTCTTTGTCAACTTTATATCTGGCAAATGTCAGTCTGGCCTCGATGTTTCTCTTGGAAAGCAAAGGTTTCCTCCTTGCACACCTCCCATGCAAGTTAAACTTGTACAGTCTCTTTCTGATTGTAGAGGCATGTACTTCTACATCAACAGTAGCCAGAGCCTGCTGTAGTTCTCGAGATGACACTTTAGGGTTTTTGGAGACCTCTTTTAGCATCTTGCGGTCTGCTCTTGGGGTGAACTTGCTGGGGCGACCAGACCTGGGCATGTTGGCAGTTGTTTTGAAAGCCCTCCACTTGTAGACTATCTTCCGGACAGTGGAATGGCTGATTTCAAAATCTTTTGAGATCTTTTTAAATCCCTTCCCAGACTCATAGGCTGCTACAATCTTTTTTCTGAAGTCCTCCGACAGCTCTTTTGCTCTCACCATGGTGCTCACTCTCACTTCAACAGTCAGGAGCACACCAAACTAAATGTCTGAGGTTTAAATAGGGCAAGCCTCATTCAACATGCAGAGTAACGATCTACT
>NW_025334054.1:0-13764 GCF_014858855.1 Bufo gargarizans | reverse complement strand
GTGATGGCAATCTATACAGTAGAGGGGGCACTATATCAGTGTGATGGTACATTATACAGTAGAGGGGGCTCTATATCAGTGTGATGGTACATTATACAGTAGAGGGGGCACTATATCAGTGTGATGGTGCATTATACAGTAGAGGGGGCACTATCAGTGTGATGGCATTATACAGTAGAGGGGGCACTATATCAGTGATGGTATATTATACAGTAGAGGGGGCTCTATATCAGTGTGATGGTACATTATACAGTAGAGGGGGCACTATATCAGTGTGATGGTACATTATACAGTAGAGGGGGCACTATATCAGTGTGATGGCACATTATACAGTAGAGGGGGCTCTATATCAGTGTGATGGTACATTATACAGTAGAGGGGGCTCTATATCAGTGTGATGGCACATTATACAGTAGAGGGGCACTATCAGTGTGATGGCATTAACAGTAGAGGGGGCACTATATCAGTGTGATGGTACATTATACAGTAGAGGGGGCACTATATCAGTGTGATGGCACATTATACAGTAGAGGAGCACTATATCAGTGTGATGGCCATTATACAGTAGAGGGCACTATTCAGTATATGGCACATTACAGTAGAGGGCACTATATCAGTGTGATGGTACATTATACAGTAGAGGGGGCACTATATCAGTGTGATGGCACATTATACAGTAGAGGGGGCACTATATCAGTGTGATGGCATTATACAGTAGAGGGGGCACTATATCAGTGTGATGGTACATTATACAGTAGAGGGGGCACTATATCAGTGTGATGGTACATTATACAGTAGAGGGCACTATATCAGTGTGATGGCACATTATACAGTAGAGGGGGCACTATATCAGTGTGATGGCACATTATACAGTAGAGGGGCACTATATCAGTGTGATGGCACATTATACAGTAGAGGGGGCTCTATATCAGTGTGATGGTACATTACAGTAGAGGGGGCTCTATATCAGTGTGATGGTGCATTATACAGTAGAGGGGGCACTATATCAGTGTGATGGTACATTATACAGTAGAGGGGGCACTATCAGTGTGATGGTACATTATACAGTAGAGGGGGCACTATATCAGTGTGATGGCATTATACAGTAGAGGGGGCACTATATCAGTGTGATGGTACATTATACAGTAGAGGGGGCACTATATCAGTGTGATGGCACATTATACAGTAGAGGGGGCACTATATCAGTGTGATGGTACATTATACAGTAGAGGGGGCACTATATCAGTGTGATGGTACATTATACAGTACATGGGGCACTACATCAGTGTGATGGTACATTATACAGTAGAGGGGGCACTATATCAGTGTGATGGTACCAGTGGAGGGGGCACTATATCAGTTGATGGTAACAGTGGAGGGGGCACTATATCAGTGTGATGGTACCAGTGGAGGGGGCACTATATCAGTGTGATGGTACCAGTGGAGGGGGCACTATATCAGTGTGATGGTACCAGTAGAGGGGGCACTATATCAGTGTGATGGTACATTAGACAGTAGAGTAGGGAATATATCAGTGTGATGGTACCAGTAGAGGGGGCCTATATCAGTGTGATGGGTACATTAGACAGTAGAGTAGGGAATATATCAGTGTGATGGTACCAGTGGAGGGGGCACTATATCAGTGTGATGGTACCAGTGGAGGGGGCACTATATCAGTGTGATGGTACAGTGGAGGGGGCACTATATCAGTGTGATGGTACCAGTGGAGGGGGCACTATCAGTGTGATGGTACCAGTAGAGGGGGCACTATATCAGTGTGATGGTACATTAGACAGTAGAGTAGGGAATATATCAGTGTGATGGTACCAGTAGAGGGGATCTATATCAGTGTGATGGTACCAGTGGAGGGGGCACTATATCAGTGTGATGGTACCAGTGGAGGGGGCACTATATCAGTGTGATGGTACCAGTGGAGGGGGCACTATATCAGTGTGATGGTACCAGTGTAGGGGGCACTATATCAGTGTGATGGTACCAGTGTAGGGGGCACTATATCAGTGTGATGGTACCAGTGGAGGGGGCACTATATCAGTGTGATGGTACCAGTGGAGGGGGCACTATATCAGTGTGATGGTACCAGTGGAGGGGGCTCTATATCAGTGTGATGGTACCAGTGGAGGGGGCATATATCAGTGGTGATGGTACCAGTGGAAGGGGCCCTATATCAGTGTGATGGTACCAGTGGAGGGGGCACTATATACAGTGTGATGGGTACCAGTGGAGGGGGGCACTATATCAGTGTGATGGTACCAGTGGAGGGGGCACTATATCAGTGTGATGGTACCAGTGGAGGGGGCTCTATATCAGTGTGATGGTACCAGTGTAGGGGGGCACTATATCAGTGTGATGGTACCAGTGTAGGGGCACTATATCAGTGTGATGGTACCAGTGTAGGGGGCACTATATCAGTGTGATGGTACCAGTGTAGGGGGCACTATATCAGTGTGATGGTACCAGTGGAGGGGGCACTATATCAGTGTGTTGGTACCAGTAGAGGGGGCACTATATCAGTGTGATGGTACCAGTGAGGGGGCACTATATCAGTGTGATGGTACCAGTGTAGGGGGCACTATATCAGTGTGATGGTACCAGTGGAGGGGGCACTATACTCAGTGTGATGGTACCAGTAGAGGGGGCACTATATCAGTGTGATGGTACCAGTGGAGGGGCACTATATCAGTGTGATGGTACCAGTGGAGGGGGCACTATATCAGTGTGATGGTACCAGTGGAGGGGGCTCTATATCAGTGTGATGGTACCAGTGGAGGGGGCACTATATCAGTGTGATGGTACCAGTGGAGGGGGCACTATATCAGTGTGATGGTACCAGTGGAGGGGGGCACTATATCAGTGTGATGGTACCAGTGGAGGGGGCACTATATCAGTGTGATGGTTTCAGTGTAGGGGGCACTATATCAGTGTGATGGTACCAGTAGAGGGGGCACTATATCAGTGTGATGGTACCAGTGGAGGGGGCACTATATCAGTGTGATGGTACCAGTGGAGGGGGCACTATATCAGTGTGATGGTACCAGTGGAGGGGGCACTATATCAGTGTGATGGTACCAGTGGAGGGGGGCACTATATCAGTGTGATGGTACCAGTGGAGGGGGCACTATATCAGTGTGATGGTACCAGTGGAGGGGGCACTATATCAGTGTGATGGTACCAGTGGAGGGGGCACTATATCAGTGTGATGGTACCAGTGGAGCGGGCACTATATCAGTGTGATGGTACCAGTGGAGGGGGCACTATATCGTGTGATGGTACCAGTGGAGGGGGCACTATATCAGTGTGATGGTACCAGTGGAGGGGGCACTATATCAGTGTGATGGTACCAGTGGAGCGGGCACTAATCAGTGTGATGGTACCAGTGGAGGGGGCACTATATCAGTGTGATGGTACCAGTGGAGCGGGCACTATATCAGTGTGATGGTACCAGTGGAGGGGGCACTAATCAGTTGATGGTACCAGTGGAAGGGGCACTATATCAGTGTGGTACCAGTGAGGGGGCACTATATCAGTGTGATGGTACCAGTGGAGGGGGCACTATATCAGTGTGATGGTACCAGTGGAGGGGGCACTATACAGTGTGATGGTACCATGGAGGGGGCACTATATCAGTGTGATGGTACCAGTGGAGGGGGCTCTATATCAGTGTGATGGTACCAGTGGAGGGGGGCACTATATCAGTGTGATGGTACCAGTGGAGGGGGCACTATATCAGTGTGATGGTACCAGTAGAGGGGGTACTATATCAGTGTGATGGTACCAGTGGAAGGGGCACTATATCAGTGTGATGGTACCAGTGGAGGGGGCACTATATCAGTGTGATGGTACCAGTGGAGGGGGCACTATATCAGTGTGATGGTACCAGTGGAGGGGGCACTATATCAGTGTGATGGTACCAGTGGAGGGGGCACTATATTAGTGTGATGGTACCAGTGGAGGGGGCTCTATATCAGTGTGATGGTACCAGTGGAGGGGGGCACTATATCAGTGTGATGGTACCAGTGGAGGGGGCACTATATCAGTGTGATGGTACCAGTGGAGGGGGCACTATATCAGTGTGATGGTACCAGTAGAGGGGGCACTATATCAGTGTGATGGTACCAGTGGAGGGGGCACTATATCAGTGTGATGGTACCAGTGGAGGGGGCACTATATCAGTGTGATGGTACCAGTAGAGGGGGCACTATATCAGTGTGATGGTACCAGTAGAGGGGGCACTACATCAGTGTGATGGTACCAGTAGAGGGGGCACTATATCAGTGTGATGGTACCAGTGGAGGGGGCACTATATCAGTGTGATGGTACCAGTGGAGGGGGCTCTATATCAGTGTGATGGTACCAGTGGAGGGGGGCACTATATCAGTGTGATGGTACCAGTGGAGGGGGCACTATATCAGTGTGATGGTACCAGTGGAGGGGGCACTATATCAGTGTGATGGTACCAGTGGAGGGGGCACTATATCAGTGTGATGGTACCAGTGGAGGGGGCACTATATCAGTGTGATGGTACCAGTGGAGGGGGCACTATATCAGTGTGATGGTACCAGTGGAGGGGGCACTATATCAGTGTGATGGTACCAGTGGAGGGGGCACTATATCAGTGTGATGGTACCAGTGGAGGGGGCACTATATCAGTGTGATGGTACCAGTGGAGGGGGCACTATACTGCAGTATAATATACTACATTATGACATCACCACCTTTAACCCTTTCCTGCGCGTTCCTCTCAGCCAGAAATAAGAGACTCTCCAGGTGAATGGGTTTCATAGGGTGACTTTAATAAATAGTTTTGGGGTACACTGTCAGGAAGGAGGGTTCACTGCTGACACTCTACACTACTAGCGTCACCCCGCCTGCGCTGTGCTCTCTGTAATCCTGAAGACTACCACACTCATCATTCAGTAACCCAACATTGTGATGAGAAGGAAGGACACAGGACATATTCATAGCGGTTGGGAGGCGCGGGCGGCACCGCGCAGTCAGGGCACCATCGCCCGCTCCTCTGCGTGACCTGCACATATAGATTATATACACAGACCCTCCTAGAGGATGAGAGCGGTAGCGCAAGGGGAGGGGCACTGGCGGGACGAGGACGTAAACTGGTTAATACGTGGGGTGGACGCCATGACGGGGCGCGGGCCTGTGACGGAAAACTCAGTAATATAGCACTCATGTTGGGGGCGGAGCTAATATAAAGTTCGGAGTCGGGTAAGAATCAGGAGGTGATCCAGACGGGGAGGACACTGTTATATCGATCCAGCAGAACCCCGAGTAGAAATGACCGCCCCTCCCCGGTCACATGACAGCTCTCAGTAGACAGGTGGGCATGGCACATCCAAAAGGGGCATGTCCTATGGGCTGACGGATCCTCCCATTTCTACAGGTGTAGCAATCCAGACAAGGAGGCGTCCATCTTAAAGGCACGGCGTCCCAACAGGAAAGGAGGGTGTTGCTGCCCCAGATTCAGCAGACCCCCGATGGGGCTTGTCCCAGCTTTAACAAGCTACAGCAGCATCCTAATGGACTTCCACAGAACAAATCCCCTTCTTAAAGTCCCAGCGTCCCAACGGTGACAAGTGGGCGGAGCTTGCCTGGTAAGGGCCGAGGTCTTCCCACAGGGTAAGATTCACTGGGAGCAGTCAAAGGGGTTGGCGATTTCAAGGGGGGGCGCCGGATGGATTTCGTCACATCCCTGGAAGGTCCGAGCAGGCCGGAGTGGGCCGACGCTTTATACCAAGGTATATAGCTACTGCAGAGAGAGAAAGAGAGACGTGAGAAGCGAATTGGAGGACGCCATGTCTTCCCCTCCCAAACCCATCCATGAGGGCCATCTGACCCCACTATCACTACTCAGCACAACGCTGGAGGCCACTGCTCATCTCCTCAACTCACTACTTGGCTCAATGCTGGAGGCCACTGCTCATCTCCTCAACTCACTACTTGGCTCAATGCTGGAGGCAACTGCTCATCTCCTCAACTCACTACTTGGCTCAATGCTGGAGGCCACTGCTCATCTCCTCAACTCACTACTCAGCACAACGCTGGAGGCCACTGCTCATCTCCTCAACTCACTACTTGGCTCAATGCTGGAGGCCACTGCTCATCTCCTCAACTCACTACTTGGCTCAATGCTGGAGGCAACTGCTCATCTCCTCAACTTACTACTTGGCTCAATGCTGGAGGCCACTGCTCATCTCCTCAACTCACTACTTGGCTCAATGCTGGAGGCCACTGCTCATCTCCTCAACTCACTACTCAGCACAACGCTGGAGGCCACTGCTCATCTCCTCAACTCACTACTTGGCTCAATGCTGGAGGTAACTGCTCATCTCCTCAACTCACTACTCAGCACAACGCTGGAGGCCACTGCTCATCTCCTCAACTCACTACTCGGCTCAATGCTGGAGGCCACTGCTCATCTCCTCAACTCACTACTTGGCTCAATGCTGGAGGCCACTGCTCATCTCCTCAACTCACTACTTGGCTCAATGCTGGAGGCCACTGCTCATCTCCTCAACTCACTACTTGGCTCAATGCTGGAGGCAAACTGCTCATCTCCTCAACTCACTACTTGGCTCAATGCTGGAGGCCACTGCTCATCTCCTCAACTCACTACTTGGCTCAATGCTGGAGGCCACTGCTCATCTCCTCAACTCACTACTTGGCTCAATGCTGGAGGCAACTGCTCATCTCCTCAACTCACTACTTGGCTCAATGCTGGAGGCCACTGCTCATCTCCTCAACTCACTACTTGGCTCAATGCTGGAGGCCACTGCTCATCTCCTCAACTCACTACTTGGCTCAATGCTGGAGGCCACTGCTCATCTCCTCAACTCACTACTTGGCTCAATGCTGGAGGCCACTGCTCATCTCCTCAACTCACTACTTGGCTCAATGCTGGAGGCCACTGCTCATCTCCTCAACTCACTACTCAGCACAACGCTGGAGGCCACTGCTCATCTCCTCAACTCACTACTTGGCTCAATGCTGGAGGCCACTGCTCATCTCCTCAACTCACTACTTGGCTCAATGCTGGAGGCCACTGCTCATCTCCTCAACTCACTACTTGGCTCAATGCTGGAGGTAACTGCTCATCTCCTCAACTCACTACTTGGCTCAATGCTGGAGGTCACTGCTCATCTCCTCAACTCACTACTTGGCTCAATGCTGGAGGCCACTGCTCATCTCCTCAACTCACTACTTGGCTCAATGCTGGAGGCCACTGCTCATCTCCTCAACTCACTACTCAGCACAACGCTGGAGGCCACTGCTCATCTCCTCAACTCACTACTTGGCTCAATGCTGGAGGCCACTGCTCATCTCATCAACTCACTACTTGGCTCAATGCTGGAGGCCACTGCTCATCTCCTCAACTCACTACTTGGCTCAATGCTGGAGGCCACTGCTCATCTCCTCAACTCACTACTTGGCTCAATGCTGGAGGCCACTGCTCATCTCCTCAACTCACTACTTGGCTCAATGCTGGAGGTCACTGGTCATCTCCAGACCTCACTACACCACTCAATGTTAGAGGCCTCCATTTATCTTCAGTCGTCACTACTCAGTTCAGTGTTGGAGGTAACTGGTCATCTCCTCAACTCGCTACTCGGCTCAATGATGGAGGTCACTGGTCATCTCCTCACCTCACTACTCAGCCCAGTACTGGAGGTCACTGGTCATCTCCTCACCTCACTACTCAGCCCAGTGCTGGAGGTCACTGGTCATCTCCTCACCTCACTACTCAGCCCAGTGCTGGAGGTCACTGGTCATCTCCTCACCTCACTACTCAGCCCAGTGCTGGAGGTCACTGGTCATCTCCTCACCTCACTACTCAGCCCAGTACTGGAGGTCACTGGTCATCTCCTCACCTCACTACTCAGCCCAGTGCTGGAGGTCACTGCTCATCTCCTCACCTCACTACTCAGCCCAGTGCTGGAGGTCACTGGTCATCTCCTCACCTCACTACTCAGCCCAGTGCTGGAGGTCACTGGTCATCTCCTCACCTCACTACTCAGCCCAGTGCTGGAGGTCACTGGTCATCTCCTCACCTCACTACTCAGCCCAGTGCTGGAGGTCACTGCTCATCTCCTCACCTCACTACTCAGCCCAGTGCTGGAGGTCACTGGTCATCTCCTCACCTCACTACTCAGCCCAGTACTGGAGGTCACTGGTCATCTCCTCACCTCACTACTCAGCTCAGTGCTGGAGGTCACTGGTCATCTCCTCACCTCACTACTCAGCTCAGTGCTGGAGGTCACTGGTCATCTCCTCACCTCACTACTCAGCCCAGTGCTGGAGGTAACTGGTCATCTCCTCACCTCACTACTCAGCCCAGTACTGGAGGTCACTGGTCATCTCCTCACCTCACTACTCAGCTCAGTGCTGGAGGTAACTGGTCATCTCCTCACCTCACTACTCAGCTCAGTGCTGGAGGTAACTGGTCATCTCCTCACCTCACTACTCAGCTCAGTGCTGGAGGTCACTGGTCATCTCCTCACCTCACTACTCAGCTCAGTGCTGGAGGTAACTGGTCATCTCCTCACCTCACTACTCAGCTCAGTGCTGGAGGTAACTGGTCATCTCCTCACCTCACTACTCAGCTCAGTGCTGGAGGTAACTGGTCATCTCCTCACCTCACTACACCACTCAGTGTTGGAGGCCTCGATTTATCTCCAGACCTTACTACACAGCTCAGTGCTGGAGGCCTCAATTTATCTCCAGACTTTAGTACACCACTCAATGTTGGAGTCCTCTATTCATCTCCAGACCAAACTACAGCGCTCATTTGTAGAGCCGCTGGTTATCTCCTGACCAACTGTCGAGAGCCATCATAACACAACGCTTAACCCACTTGTCAGCAACAATGTGAAAGGAAGAGGAACCTAATTGACCTCCCTGGGTCTCCATAACTCCTCCCGCTACCTAATATCAGGGATGAGATTATCACAAACTTTTGGGGTAAAGGATGATAGGAGTGATAGTGTGCAAAGGAAGGAGAGTAGAGTGTGATCTGCTATGGTAAGGGATGGCAGATTTCATACACTGGGTATGAGATTAGATGAGTATATTGCAACCTCCTGGATGATGAAGACAGGGACCGAGTATGTGAGAAGGAGATACAGTAAAAAGAGAACGCCTAGAGTCAGGGATGATGGGAGTGATGCACAGCAGGACAGGAAATAATGAATGACCCAGTACTGACCTTGTGATCTCAGGTCTCCGGACTCTCTCAGATTCGTCTGTGACCCTAAAAATAATAGACAGCTATCACCATAACGTATGAGATATCAGACTACAACTAATGCATCATGTGGAGAAGCCTCCATCCTCTACCCCACCTGACCGGTCTACATACCATCATACACCACACCTGACCGGTCTACACTCCATCCTCCACCACACCTAACCGGCCTATGCACCATCCTCCACCACACCTGACTGGTCTACGCTCTCTCCACCACCACACCTGACCGGTCTACAATCCATCCCCCACCACACCTGACCGGTCTACACTCCATCCTCGACCACACCTAACCGGCCTACGCACCATCCTCCACCACACCTAACCGGCCTACGCACCATCCTCCACCACACCTAACCGGCCTATGCACCATCCTCCACCACACCTAACCGGTCTACGCACCATCCTCAACCACACCTAACCGGCCTACGCACCATCCTCAACCACACCTAACCGGCCTACGCACCATCCTCCACCACACCTAACCGGCCTACGCACCAGCCTCCACCACACCTAACCGGCCTATGCACCATCCTCCACCACACCTAACCAGCCTACGCACCATACTCCACCACACCTAACCGGCCTACGCACCATCCTCAACCACACCTAACTGGCCTACGCACCATCCTCAACCACACCTAACCGGCCTACGCACCATCCTCCACCACACCTAACCGGCCTACGCACCATCCTCAACCACACCTAACCGGCCTACGCACCATCCTCAACCACACCTAACCGGCCTACGCACCATCCTCCACCACACCTAACCGGCCTACGCACCATCCTCCACCACACCTAACCGGCCTACACACCATCCTCAACCACACCTAACCGGCCTACGCACCATCCTCCACCACACCTAACCGGCCTACGCACCATACTCCACCACACCTAACCGGCCTACACACCATCCTCAACCACACCTAACCGGCCTACGCACCATCCTCAACCACACCTGAACAGTCTACACACCATCCTCCATCACACCTGACAGGTCTACACTCAGGAGGCATGATTGTGCGGGCGGCTGGTGGAGGTGAGACTGTACAGGGAGGTAGTGGAGGTGAGATAGTGCAGGGGGGTGGGGGTGGGAGTAGAAGAGTTGTAATAGTGCAGAGAGGTGGTGGAGTTGTGAAGATGCGGGGAGGTGGTAGGGGTTTCATGGTGTGGGGAGGTGGTAAAGGTATGATGGTGTAGGGGGGTGGTAAAGGTATGATGGTGTAGGGGGGTGGTGAAGGTATGATGGTGTAGGGGGGTGGTGAAGGTATGATGGTGTAGGGGGGTGGTGAAGGTATGATGGTGTAGGGGGGTGGTGAAGGTATGATGGTGTAGGGGGGTGCTGAAGGTATGATGGTGTAGGGGGGTGGTGAAGGTATGATGGTGTAGGGGGGTGGTGAAGGTATGATGGTGTAGGGGGGTGGTGGAAGGTATGATGGTGTAGGGGGGGTGGTGAAGGTATGATGGTGAGGGGGGTGGTGAAGGTATGATGGTGTAGGGGGTGGTGAAGGTATCTTATGATGGTGTAGGGGGGTGGTGAAGGTATGGATGGTGTAGGGGGGTGGTGAAGGTATGATGGTGTAGGGGGGTGGGTGAAGGTTATGATGGTTGTAGGGGGGTGGTGAAGGTATGATGGTGTAGGGTGGTGGTGAAGGTATGATGGTGTAGGGGGGTGGTGAAGGTATGATGGTGTAGGGGGGTGGTGAAGTTATGATGATGTAGGGGGGTGGTGAAGGTATGATGATGTAGGGGGGTGGTGAAGGTATGATGGTGTAGGAGGGGTGGTGAAGGTATGATGGTGTAGGGGGGTGGTGAAGGTATGATGGTGTAGGGGGGTGGTGAAGGTATGATGGTATAGGGGGGTGGTGAAGGTATGTGGTGTAGGGGGGGGTGGTGAAGGTATGATGGTGTAGGGGGGTGGTGAAGGTATGATGGTGTAGGGGTGGTGAAGGTATGATGGTGTAGGGGTGGTGAAGGTATGATGGTGTAGGGGTGGTGAAGGTATGATGGTGTAGGGGTGGTGAAGGTATGATGGTGTAGGGAGTTGTGACAGTATGGGGAGATGGTAAGTCGTAGGAAGGTGGAGGTGTGATGCATGAAGAATTGGCATAGGTGGAGGTGTGATGAGGAAGGGAGGTAGCCGTGTATTTGTACCTGTAAGTAACAGACCACAGCAAATACAATGTAACTGACTGCAGCAGATGAAATCTGACCGCAGAGGATATAATCCAACTGAGCACTGACCACAAACTGTACAATCACTGATACCTACAAGTACCTGACCCAAGCACTGACCACGAGACCATACATCGCTGATACCTATAAGTACCTGACCCAAGCACTGACCACGAGGACCATACATCGCTGATACCTATAAGTACCTTGACCCAAGCACTGACCACGAAACCGTACATCGCTGATACCTATAAGTACCTGACCCAAGCACTGACCACGAGACCATACATCGCTGATACCTATAAGTACCTGACCCAAGCACTGACCACGAGACCATACATCGCTGATACCTATAAGTACCTGACCAAAGCACTGACCACGAGACCATACATCGCTGATACCTATAAGTACCTGACCCAAGCACTGACCACGAGACCATACATCGCTGATACCTATAAGTACCTGACCCAAGCACTGACCACAAGACCATACATCGCTGATACCTATAAGTACCTGACCCAACCACTGACCACGAGACCATACATCGCTGATACCTATAAGTACCTGACCCAAGCACTGA
This sequence comes from Bufo gargarizans, assembly GCF_014858855.1. Classification (NCBI taxonomy): domain Eukaryota; kingdom Metazoa; phylum Chordata; class Amphibia; order Anura; family Bufonidae; genus Bufo; species Bufo gargarizans. The sequence goes on along the minus strand of NW_025334054.1, from coordinate 1,732 downwards.
CCACAAGACCATACATCGCTGATACCTATAAGTACCTGACCCAAGCACTGACCACGAGACCATACATCGCTGATACCTATAAGTACCTGACCCAAGCACTGACCACGAGACCATACATCGCTGATACCTATAAGTACCTGACCCAACCACTGATCACAAGACCATACATCACTGATACCTATAAGTACCTGACCCAACCACTGACCACGAGACCATACATACATCGCTGATACCTATAAGTACCTGACCCAACCATTGACCACAAGACCATACATCGCTGATACCTATAAGTACCTGACCCAACCACTGACCACAAGACCATACATCACTGATACCTATAAGTACCTGACCTAAGGACTGACCACGAGACCATACAGTACATTGCTGATACCTATAAGTACCTGACCTGAGCAGTAACCATTTGACCATACATCACTGGTACCTGTAAGTACCTGATAAGTATCTGACCTAAGTATTGACCAAATCTGGTGGCTGGACATCAGTATCAGTGGATCATCCCTTTCCTCGCTCAGCAGGGTCTGTTCTCCACCTGCTACAGAGATGGGTGATGCCTTGCAGAGTAACACTGCCTCTCTTTGAGTACCAGACATACAGCATCCGCTCCCCATCACCCAGTTACGCTAAACACAAAAGATCACGACCACCCTCAGCAATCTGCACTTCATACAGTTCATGCAAGACAAGGACACCCACCATACAGAAGACTCCACCAGTAATGGTCGTTAGAAGGACAGGGGAAGACTTACTGATCTTGCTGTCCTGAGGGAGAGAGACTCCAGACACACAGCGGTGAGACGCCTGTCTCTTAGAGGGGTCAAGAGCGACCCTGGAGAGGAAGCCAGAAAGAGAAAGGGGAGAAAGACAGAAGGGGAAAAAACATCAGAAGACGGGTGAAAGGAAAGGAGGAAGGTGGAAAAGGAAGAAATGACCACTACAGTCCACTAACGTCCCCTCGTCACCTAACAGAGTATACAAAGAAACTGACGGCAGGATACATATAGAATGTAACTGACCACGACGGACACAATCTACCAGACCACGACGGACACAATCTACCAGACCACGACGGACACAATCTACCAGACCACGACGGACACAATCTACCAGACCACGACGGACACAATCTACCTGACCACGACGGACACAATCTACCTGACCACGACGGACACAATCTACCAGACCGCAACAGTCACAATATACCAGACCGCAACAGTCACAATATACCAGACCGCAACAGTCACAATATACCAGACCACGATGGACACAATCTACCTGACCACGACGGACACAATCTACCAGACCGCAACAGTCACAATATACCTGACCACGACGGACACAATCTACCAGACCACGACAGTCACAATCTACCAGACCACGACAGTCACAATCTACCAGACCACGACGGACACAATCTACCAGACCACGACGGACACAATCTACCAGACCACGACGGACACAATCTACCAGACCACGACGGACACAATCTACCAGACCACGACGGACACAATCTACCAGACCACGACGGACACAATCTACCAGACCGCAACAGTCACAATATACCTGACCACGACGGACACAATATACCTGACCACGACGGACACAATCTACCTGACCACGACGGACACAATCTACCTGACCACGACGGACACAATCTACCAGACCGCAACAGTCACAATATACCAGACCACAACAGTCACAATATACCAGACCA
>NC_058090.1:100308178-100359282 GCF_014858855.1 Bufo gargarizans | reverse complement strand
CCTGTGTCAGTATAACACTCGCAGCGTGCCTATTACGCCCACTGTGTCAGTAGAACACTCGCAGTGTGCCTATTACACCCCTGTGTCAGTAGAACACTCGCAGTGTGCCTATTACACCCCCTGTGTCAGTAGAACACTCGCAGCGTGCCTATTACACCCCCTGTGTCAGTAGAACACTCGCAGCGTGCCTATTACACCCCCTTTGTCAGTAGAACACTCGCAGCGTGATGTACAGACTTAGTACTGTTACCGTGCATTACCTGCCATGTGGTGCACCGTGCTGTTGTATGATGGGATCCTCCTCCATGCGCCGATCTTGCTCAGCTCCTCGTACTTACGGTATAATTCTTGGGTGTGGCGGCTCCACGTTGCGTTGGGCAGACTGTAGTCCCGATGTCCATGACATGAGTGGCTGACCTGTGACACACGACATAGAAATCTCCATCACATCCTGTACAGTGATGGCTGCAGCTGACAGGAAGTGACTGCTTACCGAAAAGCAGCGCAAAGGTGAGGGGCCCGTGTGTGACCACGAGGTCAGGTGACCAAAGACAGCACCTCCACGAAGCAGGCGGGAGTAGAGGTGGAGCATAATCCTGGAGGAGACAGAGGAGGATTATCACACCCTCCCCCATAGTGATCACCTACAGCCGATACCACCCTCCACCATAGGGATCACCTACAGCCGATCCTACCCTCCACCAAAGGGGTCACCTAAAGCCGATCCTACCCTCCACCATAGGGATCACCTACAGCCGATCCTACCCTCCACCATAGTGATCCCCTACAGCCGATCCTACCCTCCGCCATAGGGATCCCCTACAGCCGATCCCACCCTCCACCATAGTGATCCCCTACAGCCGATCCTACCCTCCAGGACAGTGATCCCCTACAGCCGATCCTACCCTCCACCATAGTGATCCTCTACAGCCGATCCTACCCTCCACCATAGTGATCCCCTACAGCCGATCCTACCCTCCACCATAGTGATCCCCTACAGCCGATCCTACCCTCCAGCCATAGTGATCCCCTACAGCCGATCCTACCCTCCACCATAGTGATCCTCTACAGCCGATCCTACCCTCTAACATAGTGACCCCTACAGCCGATCCGACCCTCCAGACAGTGATTCCTTACAGCCGATCCTAACCCTCACCATAGTGATCCTCTACAGCCGATCCTACCCTCCACCATAGTGATCCTCTAAGCCGATCCTACCTCCACCATAGTGATCCCTACAGCCGATCCTACCCTCCACCATAGTGATCCCCTACAGCCGATCCTACCTTCCACCATAGTGATCCTCTACAGCCGATCCTACCTCTACCATAGTGATCCCCTACCAGTCCCGATCCCCCTACCCTCCAGGACAGTGATTCCTACAGCCGATCCTACCCTCCACCATAGTGAGCCCTACGCCGATCCTACCCATCCACCATAGTGATCCTCTACAGCCGATCCTACCTCCACCATAGTGATCCTCTACAGCCGATCCTACCCTCCACCATAGTGATCCTCTACAGCCGATCCTACCCTCCACCATAGTGATCCCCTACAGCCGATCCTACCCTCCACCATAGTGATCCCCTACAGCCGATCCTACCCTCCACCATAGTGATCCCCTACAGCCGATCCTACCCTCCACCATAGTGATCCCCTACAGCCGATCCTAACCTCCAGGACAGTGATCCCCTACAGCCGATCCTACCCTCCACCATAGTGATCCTCTACAGCCGATCCTACCCTCCACCATAGTGATCCCCTACAGCGATCCTACCCTCCACCATAGTGATCCCCTACAGCCGATCCTACCCTCCACCATAGTGATCCACTACAGCCGATCCTACCCTCCAGGACAGTGATCCCCTACAGCCGATCCTACCCTCCACCATAGTGATCCTCTACAGCGGATCCTACCCTCCACCATAGTGATCCCCTACAGCGGATCCTACCCTCCGGGACAGTGATCTCCTACAGCCGATCCTACCCTCCACCATAGTGATCCTCTACAGCCGATCCTACCCTCCACCATAGTGATCCCCTACAGCCGATCCTACCCTCCACCATAGTGATCCCCTACAGCCGATCCTACCCTCCACCATAGTGATCCCCTGCAGCCGATCCTACCCTCCACCATAGTGATCCCCTGCAGCCGATCCTACCCTCCACCATAGTGATCCCCTACAGCCGATCCTACCCTCCACCATAGTGATCCCCTACAGCCGATCCTACCCTCCACCATAGTGATCTCCTACAGCCGATCCTACCCTCCACCATAGTGATCCTTTACAGCCGATCCTACCCTCCACCATAGTGATCTCCTACAGCCGATCCTACCCTCCACCATAGTGATCCCCTACAGCCGATCCTACCCTCCACCATAGTGATCCCCTACAGCCGATCCTACCCTCCACCATAGTGATCCTCTAAAGCCGATCCTACCCTCCACCATAGTGATCTCCTACAGCCGATCCTACCCTCCACCATAGTGATCTCCTACAGCCGATCCTACCCTCCACCATAGTGATCCCCTACAGCCGATCCTACCCTCCACCATAGTGATCCCCTACAGCCGATCCTACCCTCCACCATAGTGATCCTCTAAAGCCGATCCTACCCTCCACCATAGTGATCCTCTACAGCCGATCCTACCCTCCACCATAGTGATCTCCTACAGCCGATCCTACCCTCCACCATAGTGATCCTCTACAGCCGATCCTACCCTCCACCATAGTGATCCTCTACAGCCGATACTACCCTCCACCATAGTGATCCCCTACAGCCGATCCTACCCCCCACCATAGTGATCCTCTACAGCCGATTCTACCCTCCACCATAGTGATCCTCTACAGCCGATCCTACCCTCCACCATGGTGATCCCCTACAGCCGATCCTACCCTCCACCATAGTGATCCCCTACAGCCGATCCTACCCTCCACCATAGTGATCCCCTACAGCCGATCCTACCCTCCACCATAGTGATCCCCTACAGCCGATCCTACCCTCCACCATAGTGATCCTCTACAGCCGATCCTACCCTCCACCATAGTGATCCCCTACAGCCGATCCTACCTTCCACCATAGTGATCCCCTACAGCCGATCCTACCCTCCACCATAGTGATCCTCTACAGCCGATCCTACCCTCCACCATAGTGATCCTCTACAGCCGATCCTACCCTCCACCATAGTGATCCTCTACAGCCGATCCTACCCTCCACCATAGTGATCCTCTACAGCCGATCCTACCCTCCACCATAGTGATCCCCTACAGCCGATCCTACCTTCCACCATAGTGATCCCCTACAGCCGATCCTACCTTCCACCATAGTGATCCCCTACAGCCGATCCTACCTTCCACCATAGTGATCCTCTACAGCCGATCCTACCCTCCACCATAGTGATCCTCTACAGCCGATCCTACCCTCCACCATAGTGATCCCCTACAGCCGATCCTACCCTCCACCATAGTGATCCCCTACAGCCGATCCTACCCTCCACCATAGTGATCCCCTACAGCCGATCCTACCCTCCACCATAGTGATCCCCTACAGCCGATCCTACCCTCCATCATAGTGATCCCCTACAGCCGATCCTACCCTTCACCATAGTGATCCCCTACAGCCGATCCTACCCTCCACCATAGTGATCCTCTACAGCCGATCCTACCCTCCACCATAGTGATCCCCTACAGCCGATCCTACCCTCCACCATAGTGATCCTCTACAGCCGATCCTACCCTTCACCATAGTGATCCTCTACAGCCGATGCTACCCTCCACCATAGTGATCCCCTACAGCCGATCCTACCCTCCACCATAGTGATCCTCTACAGCCGATACTACCCTCCACCATAGTGATCCCCTACAGCCGATCCTACCCTCCACCATAGTGATCCCCTACAGCCGATCCTACCCTCCACCATAGTGATCCCCTACAGCCGATCCTACCCTCCAGGACAGTGATCCCCTACAGCCGATCCTACCCTCCACCATAGTGATCCTCTACAGCCGATCCTACCCTCCACCATAGTGATCCCCTACAGCGATCCTACCCTCCACCATAGTGATCCCCTACAGCCGATCCTACCTTCCACCATAGTGATCCCCTACAGCCGATCCTACCCTCCACCATAGTGATCCTCTACAGCCGATCCTACCCTCCACCATAGTGATCCCCTACAGCCGATCCTACCTTCCACCATAGTGATCCCCTACAGCCGATCCTACCTTCCACCATAGTGATCCTCTACAGCCGATCCTACCCTCCACCATAGTGATCCCCTACAGCCGATCCTACCCTCCACCATAGTGATCCTCTACAGCCGATCCTACCCTCCACCATAGTGATCCCCTACAGCCGATCCTACCCTCCACCATAGTGATCCTCTACAGCCGATCCTACCCTCCACCATAGTGATCCCCTACAGCCGATCCTACCCTCCACCATAGGGATCCCCTACAGCCGATCCTACCCTCCACCATAGTGATCACCTACAGCCGATCCTACCCTCCACCATAGTGATCCTCTACAGCCGATCCTACCCTCCACCATAGTGATCCTCTACAGCCGATCCTACCCTCCACCATAGTGATCTCCTACAGCCGATCCTACCCTCCACCATAGTGATCCTCTACAGCCGATCCTACCCTCCACCATAGTGATCCTCTACAGCCGATCCTACCCTCCACCATAGGGATCCCCTACAGCCGATCCTACCCTCCACCATAGGGGTCCCCTACAGCCGATCCTCCCCTGCAATCACCTAGCTAGGACCCGGATGTGTGCACACAGGGAGCGGCGGCTCCATACCATAGCTCTCTCCATATGTCCTACCATTGCTCTAAAAATGAACCAACTTTTTAAATGTCTTGTAAAAATCTGCCATTTTGTGTCTGCAGCTCATAGGCAGACCACTGCGTGTCCATGGTTACAGACCCTGTGCAGTCTGCAGGAACAGTCATGTGATCAGACTATAGAGGGCTCAGTTGTCTGTAACCATGGAAACGCCCAGTTCTACAGATGAGATGCATGTCACATGACAATGAGGTCACAGTCCTGAACCCCCCTTATCAGCCCATATACACTAAGTGTCCGCATCAACCCCCGACAAAAACCGCACGTGTGACCGAGCCCTGATGGGGAAGGAGAGGGGCCCTGTCACATCACGCACCTGAGCAGCCGGCAAGACTCCGTCACACCCCCGCCTCCCTCAGCCTGCGATACCAGCCACCGAGCGCTCTGCAGGGGACATCTTACCGGAGCCACACGTATGGGCTTCCCATACATCAGGCTCAGGGAACATGGCGGCCGTCTGACGCACTCCCGGCGTGTAGCAGCGTCATGTGTCAGTTCGGCCTCTAGTGGTAGAAAGTTCCTAGCAATGTCACCTACAGGCCGATCTGACTGTCATGTGATCTCTGCTGGGGTAACCCATAGCAACAAGCGCGTTACTGGTTTGAAACCATCACTGATTATGGTGTCCTGATCATAGATAGGCAGATGAGGGGCCTCAGGGGTGGGCAATGCATTGACGTGGGTGCTGGGGGTGGGTAATACAAGGACTGGGTGCTGGGGGTGGGCAATACAAGGATTGGGTGCTGGGGGTCGGTAATACTAGGATTGGGTGCTGGGGGTGGGTAATACAAGGATTGGGTGCTGGGGGTGGGTAATACTAGGATTGGGTGCTGGGGGTGGGTAATACTAGGATTGGGTGCTGGGGGTGGGTAATACAAGGACTGGGTGCTGGGGCGGGTAATACAAGGACTGGGGTGGGCAATACAAGGATTGGGTGCTGGGGGTGGGTAATACTAGGACTGGGTGCTGGGGGTCGGTAATACTAGGATTAGGTGCTGGGGGTGGGTAATACAAGGATTGGGTGCTGGGGGTGGGTAATACTAGGATTGGGTGCTGGGGGTGGGTAATACTAGGATTGGGTGCTGGGGGTGGGTAATACAAGGACTGGGTGCTGGGGCGGGTAATACAAGGACTGGGGGTGGGCAATACAAGGATTGGGTGCTGGGGGTGGGTAATACAAGGACTGGGTGCTGGGGGTGGGAAATACAAGGATTGGGTGCTGGGGGTGGGTAATACAAGGATTGGGTGCTGGGGGTGGGTAATACTAGGATTGGGTGCTGGGGGTGGGTAATACTAGGATTGGGTGCTGGGGGTGGGTAATACAAGGATTGGGTGCTGGGGGTGGGTAATACTAGGATTGGGTGCTGGGGGTGGGTAATACAAGGATTAGGTGCTGGGGGTCGGTAATACAAGGACTGGGTGCTGGGGGTGGGTAATACAAGGACTGGGTGCTGGGGGCGGGTAATACAAGGATTGGGTGCTGGGGGTGGGTAATACAAGGATTAGGTGCTGGGGGTCGGTAATACAAGGACTGGATGCTGGGGGTGGGTAATACTAGGATTGGGTGCTGGGGTGGGTAATACAAGGACTGGGTGCTGGTGGTGGGTAATACAAGGACTGGGTGCTGGGGTGGGTAATACTAGGACTGGGGGTGGGTAATACAAGGACTAGGTGCTGGGGGCGGGTAATACAAGGACTGGGTGCTGGGGGTGGGTAATACAAGGACTGGGTGCTGGGGGTGGGTAATACAAGGACTGGGTGCTGGGGGTGGGCAATACAAGGATTGGGTGCTGGGGGTGGGTAATACAAGGATTGAGTGCTGGGGGTGGGTAATACAAGGACTGGGTGCTGGGGGTGGGCATCACAAGGATTGGGTGCTGGGGGTGGGTAATACAAGGACTGGGTGCTGGGGGTGGGCAATACAAGGATTGGGTGCTGGGGGTGGGTAATACTAGGATTGGGTGCTGGGGGTGGGTAATACTAGGATTGAGTGCTGGGGGAGGGTAATACAAGGACTGGGTGCTGGGGGTGGGTAATACAAGGACTGGGTGCTGGGGGTGGGCAATACAAGGATTGGGTGCTGGGGGTGGGTAATACAAGGATTGGGTGCTGGGGGTGGGTAATACAAGGACTGGGTGCTGGGGGTGGGCATCACAAGGATTGGGTGCTGGGGGTGGGTAATACAAGGACTGGGTGCTGGGGGTGGGCAATACAAGGATTGGGTGCTGGGGGTGGGTAATACTAGGATTGGGTGCTGGGGGTGGGTAATACAAGGACTAGGTGCTGGGGGCGGGTAATACAAGGACTGGGTGCTGGGGGTGGGTAATACAAGGACTGGGTGCTGGGGGTGGGTAATACAAGGACTGGGTGCTGGGGGTCGGTAATACAAGGACTGGGTGCTGGGGGTCGGTAATACAAGGACTGGGTGCTGGGGGTGGGTAATACAAGGACTGGGTGCTGGGGGTGGGCAATACAAGGATTGGGTGCTGGGGGTGGGTAATACAAGGACTGGGTGCTGGGGGTGGGCAATACAAGGATTGGGTGCTGGGGGTGGGTAATACAAGGATTGGGTGCTGGGGTGGGCAATACAAGGATTGGGTGCTGGGGTGGGTAATACTAGGATTGAGTGCTGGGGGCGGGTAATACAAGGACTGGGTGCTGGGGGTGGGTAATACAAGGACTGGGTGCTGGGGGTGAGCAATACAAGGATTGGGTGCTGGGGGTGGGTAATACAAGGATTGGGTGCTGGGGGTGGGTAATACAAGGACTGGGTGCTGGGGGTGGGCATCACAAGGATTGGGTGCTGGGGGTGGGTAATACAAGGACTGGGTGCTGGGGGTGGGCAATACAAGGATTGGGTGCTGGGGTGGGTAATACTAGGATTGGGTGCTGGGGGTGGGTAATACAAGGACTAGGTGCTGGGGGCGGGTAATACAAGGACTGGGTGCTGGGGGTGGGTAATACAAGGACTGAGTGCTGGGGGTGGGTAATACAAGGACTGGGTGCTGGGGGTGGGTAATACAAGGACTGGGTGCTGGGGGTCGGTAATACAAGGACTGGGTGCCGGGGGTGGGTAATACAAGGATCGGGTGCTGGGGGTCGGTAATACAAGGACTGGGTGCTGGGGGTGGGTAATACAAGGACTGGGTGCTGGGGGTGGGCAATACAAGGATTGGGTGCTGGGGTGGGTAATACAAGGACTGGGTGCTGGGGGTGGGCAATACAAGGATTGGGTGCTGGGGTGGGTAATACAAGGATTGGGTGCTGGGGGTGGGCAATACAAGGATTGGGTGCTGGGGTGGGTAATACTAGGATTGAGTGCTGGGGGCGGGTAATACAAGGACTGGGTGCTGGGGGTGGGTAATACAAGGACTGGGTGCTGGGGGTGGGCAATACAAGGATTGGGTGCTGGGGGTGGGTAATACAAGGATTGGGTGCTGGGGTGGGTAATACAAGGACTGGGTGCTGGGGGTGGGCATCACAAGGATTGGGTGCTGGGGGTGGGCATCACAAGGATTGGGTGCTGGGGGTGGGCATCACAAGGATTGGGTGCTGGGGGTGGGTAATACAAGGACTGGGTGCTGGGGGTGGGCAATACAAGGATTGGGTGCTGGGGTGGGTAATACTAGGATTGGGTGCTGGGGGTGGGTAATACAAGGACTAGGTGCTGGGGGGCGGGTAATACAAGGACTGGGTGCTGGGGGTGGGTAATACAAGGACTGGGTGCTGGGGGTGGGTAATACAAGGACTGGTGCTGGGGGTGGGTAATACAAGGACTTGGGTGGGTAATACAAGGACTGGGTGCTGGGGGTGGGTAATACAAGGACTGGGGGTGGGTAATACAAGGACTGGGTGCTGGGGGTGGGTAATACAAGGACTTGGGTGGGTAATACAAGGACTGGGTGCTGGGGGTGGGTAATACAAGGACTTGGGGTGGGTAATACAAGGACTGGGTGCTGGGGGCGGGTAATACAAGGACTGGGGGTGGGTAATACAAGGACTGGGTGCTGGGGGTGGGTAATACAAGGACTGGGGGTGGGAAATACAAGGGCTGGGGGTCGGTAATACAAGGACTGGGTGCTGGGGGTCGGTAATACAAGGACTGGGTGCTGGGGGTGGGTAATACAAGGATTGGGTGCTGGGGGTCGGTAATACAAGGACTGGGTGCTGGGGGGTGGTAATACAAGGACTTGGGGTGGGTAATACAAGGATTGGGTGCTGGGGTGGGTAGTACAAGGACTGGGGGGGTGGGTAATACAAGGACTGGGTGCTGGGGGTGGGTAGTACAAGGACTGGGGGTGGGTAATACAAGGACTGGGTGCTGGGGGTGGGTAATACAAGGACTGGGGGTGGGCAATACAAGGACTGGGTGCTGGGGTTGGGTAATACAAGAACTGGGGGTGGGTAATACAAGGACTGGGATGGGTAATACAAGGATTGGGTGCCGGGGGGTCGGTAATACAAGGATTGGGTGCTGGGGGTTGGTAAACAAGGACTAGGTGCTGGGGGCGGGTAATACAAGGACTGGGGGTGGGTAATACAAGGACTGGGGTTGGGTAATACAAGGACTGGGTGCTGGGGGTAGGTAATACAAGGACTGGGGGTGGGTAATACAAGGACTGGGTGCTGGGGGTGGGTAATACAAGGAATGGGTGCTGGGGGTAGGTAATACAAGGACTGTGGGTGGGTAATACAAGGACTGGGTGCTGGGGGTGGGTAATATAAGGACTGGGGGTGGGTAATACAAGGATTGGGTGCTGGGGGGTCGGTAATACAAGGATTGGGTGCTGGGGGGGTCGGTAATACAAGGATTGGGTGCTGGGGGGTCGGTAATACAAGGATTGGGTGCTGGGGGTGGGTAATACAAGGATTGGGTGCTGGTGGTGGGTAATACAAGGATTGGGTGCTGGGGGGTCGGTAATACAAGGATTGGGTGCTGGGGGGTCGGTAATACAAGGATTGGGTGCTGGGGGTGGGTAATACAAGGATTGGGTGCTGGGGGTGGGTAATACAGGGATTGGGTGCTCGGGGTGGATAATACAGGGATTGGGTGCTGGGGGTGGGCAATACAAGGACTGGGTGCTGGGGGGTCGGTAATACAAGGATTGGGTGCTGGGGGTCGGTAATACAAGGATTGGGTGCTGGGGGTCGGTAATACAAGGATTGGGTGCTGGGGGGTCGGTAATACAAGGACTGGGTGCTGGGGGTCGGTAATACAAGGATTGGGTGCTGGGGGTCGGTAATACAAGGATTGGGTGCTGGGGGTCGGTAATACAAGGACTGGGTGCTGGGGGTGGGTAATACAAGGATTGGGTGCTGAGGGTCGGTAATACAAGGATTGGGTGCTGGGGGTCGGTAATACAAGGATTGGGTGCTGGGGGTGGGTAATACAAGGACTGGGTGCTGGGGGTGGGTAATACAAGGATTGGGTGCTGGGGGGGTCGGTAATACAAGGATTGGGTGCTGGGGGGGTCGGTAATACAAGGATTGGGTGCTGGGGGTGGGTAATACAAGGATTGGGTGCTGGGGGTCGGTAATACAAGGATTGGGTGCTGGGGGTGGGTAATACAAGGATTGGGTGCTGGGGGTGGGTAATACAAGGATTGGGTGCTGGGGGTCGGTAATACAAGGATTGGGTGCTGAGGGTCGGTAATACAAGGATTGGGTGCTGAGGGTCGGTAATACAAGGATTGGGTGCTGGGGGTCGGTAATACAAGGATTGGCTGCTGGGGGTGGGTAATACAAGGATTGGGTGCTGGGGGGTCGGTAATACAAGGACTGGGTGCTGGGGGTGGGTAATACAAGGATTGGGTGCTGGGGGTGGGGTAATACAAGGACTGGGGGTGGGTAATACAAGGACTGGGTGCTGGGGGTGGGTAATACAAGGACTGGGTGCTGGGGGTGGGCAATACAAGGACTGGGTGCTGGGGTTGGGTAATACAAGAACTGGGGGTGGGTAATACAAGGACTGGGATGGGTAATACAAGGATTGGGTGCCGGGGGGTCGGTAATACAAGGATTGGGTGCTGGGGGTTGGTAAACAAGGACTAGGTGCTGGGGGCGGGTAATACAAGGACTGGGGGTGGGTAATACAAGGACTGGGGGTGGGTAATACAAGGACTGGTTGCTGGGGGGGGGTAATACAAGGATTGGGTGCTGGGGGTAGGTAATACAAGGACTGTGGGTGGGTAATACAAGGACTGGGTGCTGGGGGTGGGTAATATAAGGACTGGGGGTGGGTAATACAAGGATTGGGTGCTGGGGGGTCGGTAATACAAGGATTGGGTGCTGGGGGGTCGGTAATACAAGGATTGGTGATGGGGGGTCGTAATACAAGGATTGGGTGCTGGGGGGGGGTAATACAAGGATTGGTGGCTGGGGGGTCGGTAATACAAGGATTGGGTGCTGGGGGGGTCGGTAATACAAGGATTGGGTGCTGGGGGGGTCGGTAATACAAGGATTGGGTGCTGGGGGTGGGTAATACAAGGATTGGGTGCTGGGGGTGGGTATACAAGGATTGGGTGCTGGGGCTGGGCAATACAAGGACTGGGTGCTGGGGGGTCGGTAATACAAGGATTGGGTGCTGGGGGTCGGTAATACAAGGATTGGGTGCTGGGGGTCGGTAATACAAGGATTGGGTGCTGGGGGTCGGTAATACAAGGATTGGGTGCTGGGGGTCGGTAATACAAAGGACTGGGTGCTGGGGGTCGGTAATACAAGGATTGGGTGCTGGGGGTCGGTAATACAAGGATTGGGTGCTGGGGGTCGTAATACAAGGACTGGGTGCTGGGGTGGGTAATACAAGGATTGGGTGCTGGGGGTCGGTAATACAAGGATTGGGTGCTGGGGGTGGGTAATACAAGGACTGGGTGCTGGGGGTGGGTAATACAAGGATTGGGTGCTGGGGGGGTCGGTAATACAAGGATTGGGTGCTGGGGGGTCGGTAATACAAGGACTGGGTGCTGGGGTTGGGTAATACAAGAACTGGGGGTGGGTAATACAAGGACTGGGATGGGTAATACAAGGATTGGGTGCCGGGGGGTCGGTAATACAAGGATTGGGTGCTGGGGGTTGGTAAACAAGGACTAGGTGCTGGGGGCGGGTAATACAAGGACTGGGGGTGGGCAATACAAGGACTGGGGGTGGGTAATACAAGGATTGGGTGCTGGGGGTGGGTAATACAAGGATTGGGTGCTGGGGGTAGGTAATACAAGGACTGTGGGTGGGTAATACAAGGACTGGGTGCTGGGGGTGGGTAATATAAGGACTGGGGGTGGGTAATACAAGGATTGGGTGCTGGGGGGTCGGTAATACAAGGATGGGTGCTGGGGGGTCGGTATACAAGGATTGGGTGCTGGGGGTCGGTAATACAAGGATTGGGTGCTGGGGGTGGGTAATACAAGGATTGGGTGCTGGGGGTGGGTAATACAAGGATTGGGTGCTGGGGGGTCGGTAATACAAGGATTGGGTGCTGGGGGGTCGGTAATACAAGGATTGGGTGCTGGGGGGTCGGTAATACAAGGATTGGGTGCTGGGGGTGGGTAATACAAGGATTGGGTGCTGGGGGTGGGTAATACAAGGATTGGGTGCTGGGGCTGGGCAATACAAGGACTGGGTGCTGGGGGGTCGGTAATACAAGGATTGGGTGCTGGGGGTCGGTAATACAAGGATTGGGTGCTGGGGGTCGGTAATACAAGGATTGGGTGCTGGGGGGTCGGTAATACAAGGATTGGGTGCTGGGGGGTCGGTAATACAAGGACTGGGTGCTGGGGGTCGGTAATACAAGGATTGGGTGCTGGGGGTCGGTAATACAAGGATTGGGTGCTGGGGGTCGGTAATACAAGGACTGGGTGCTGGGGGTGGGTAATACAAGGATTGGGTGCTGGGGGTCGGTAATACAAGGATTGGGTGCTGGGGGTGGGTAATACAAGGACTGGGTGCTGGGGGTGGGTAATACAAGGATTGGGTGCTGGGGGGGTCGGTAATACAAGGATTGGGTGCTGGGGGGTCGGTAATACAAGGATTGGGTGCTGGGGGTCGGTAATACAAGGATTGGGTGCTGGGGGTCGGTAATACAAGGATTGGGTGCTGGGGGTCGGTAATACAAGGATTGGGTGCTGGGGGTGGGTAATACAAGGATTGGGTGCTGGGGGTGGGTAATACAAGGATTGGGTGCTGGGGGTCGGTAATACAAGGATTGGGTGCTGAGGGTCGGTAATACAAGGATTGGGTGCTGTGGGTCGGTAATACAAGGATTGGGTGCTGGGGGTCGGTAATACAAGGATTGGCTGCTGGGGGTGGGTAATACAAGGATTGGGTGCTGGGGGGTCGGTAATACAAGGACTGGGTGCTGGGGGTGGGTAATACAAGGATTGGGTGCTGGGGGTCGGTAATACAAGGATTGGGTGCTGGGGGTGGGTAATACAAGGATTGGGTGCTGAGGGTCGGTAATACAAGGATTGGGTGCTGGGGGTGGGTAATACAAGGATTGGGTGCTGAGGGTCGGTAATACAAGGATTGGGTGCTGGGGGTGGGTAATACAAGGATTGGGTGCTGAGGGTCGGTAATACAAGGGCTGGGGTGGGTAATACAGGACTGGGTGCTGGGGGGTCGGTAATACAACGATTGGGTGCTGGGGGTGGGTAATACTAGGATTGGGTGCTGGGGGTGGGTAATACAAGGACTGGGTGCTGGGGGTGGGTAATACAAGGATTGGGTGCTGGGGGTCGGTAATACAAGGATTGGGTGCTGGGGGGTAAGTAATTCAGTGTAGTGGGTGCCGTGGGGTGGACTCCCGTTAGCTAGCTGTGGGTGCAGGTTTGGCCCCCTGTACAGACATGTGATCAGGCGGCCGCGCTGCCCCCTATAGTGCTGCTGCCCTCACATGTGGCAGGGCTGGGTGTGACCCCTAAGAAGCTGCACAGGACTGTCATATCTCATGTGGACTGCAGGGGGTGCTGTATACCGGCCCATCCATGTAGAATAGGAGACATCTGCCGGGCACACCCGGACGTCACCCTCCCCACACCAAGTGCTCATTCTGCATTCCTTCCTTTGTTGTGATAACAACTATCACTCCCATCAGGGAGTGTTCTACCAGGGCGGGGAGAGCAGAGGGAGATGATGAGGGTCTTGTCCTGGGATAAGACCTCAGGATTGTTGTGCCTGTCTGCAGTACACAGTGAGTCATTGTGCTGTAGGATGGCGCTGCCAGGGCGGCGAGCGTGGACACACCCAGGCAGGGGTTTCTGGCGGGCACCTCCAGACTAGGGCTCACATCATGGTGCCCACACACTGGGCAGTATGTGAGGTTACTCCACCTATGCTGCACTATAGATTGGAATCTGCAGTGTTCTAAACCCCACCATCCTGTTCTGTCCCATGCTTTATACTTCTGCTTTGCTCCACTCAGGCACAGCTATGACCTATGGCTCCAGTTTAGCTGCATTGTCTATTGGAAGTTCTCCACTATGCTTTACACTGCAGCTCTGCTTTTGTATAAGCACAGAGGGGGGGGGGATCAGTCCTGACCTGATAAGCGCCCCAATATTTGTAGCCTCCCTGTGGTTGTCCCAGTCACTTGTGAAACTATCTGATTGGATGGATGGCGGCCAGTGCCGATACGGCATCACAGTAATGCTGCCCCCACCCTGACTATGATACTGCCCCTTTAAGAAGCGGCCATTGTTGGGGGAAGTGTCCCTGGAAGTAATAAAGAAACTTGCATCATCATCGGAGAAGAAAGTTCTCCTTATTCCTTCGGAGGTTTTCCCTGCGGTGGGGGTGGGAGCGTCCCCTCTCCCTGCGGTGGGGGTCGGAGCGCCCCCTCTCCCTGCGGTGGGGGTCGGAGCGCCCCCTCTCCCTGCGGTGGGGGTCGGAGCAGCATCACCTCCTACTGTTAACCCTAACATGACTCCTCCTCCTCCATCTGCAGTGCAGAGACCTCACCCAACTCCCATCATCCCCTCCCACCCCCATGATTTCATCCCTGTAAGATGCAGGAGGAAAGCGGACCTCTGCCAAGGCCTGAGTCACGAGGCCGCCATGTACTCCTCGGCATAGGAGCCGCGTGCATCATCCACTCCGGGCCTCAGCCGCTAGGCCAATGAGCTCCCGCCACCGCCCGGCCATGCCGCTAGTTGTCACTGAGGTACGAGGCGCTGGTATCCTCAGTGAATGGGTGCTCTTGTAAAGACCACAGCGCTCTCCAGCCTTGAATTTCCAAAGGTTTATTCACCATCAAAACAGCGATTATAATTGTAATGTCCAAACTCTTTACCAAAGCCCAGGTTTAGAAGTCGCAGCTTCAACTTATCCCATGTGACATCCACACACAATAACAACCCCTGCCCGGCGAGGCTCTAACTAAACACATGAGCCTATCCCGGACTCACCTAGAGAGCCCTGTTCACACCTGGAACACAAATGCGGCTTTCCTCAGCCATTCAGTCCAGCAACCTCCAGGCTGTGACACTTCAATACCTTTTGGGGGATTGTGGCCCAGTAGTCCTCCCGACTCTGGCCTCGTGATCCTTGTTTCACAGGCGTCACCGCGTCACCCAAAGTTCAGGCTATTGCCTAGCCTCGTGGCCCCTCAGCCCACCCAGCTGAGACCACTCACACAGAGCCTCACCAGGACTCTGCTTCACAAAACACTCCAGAGTGAGACCCACCCAAGATCCAGTAGCAGGATTAAATAGGATCCCTGGACGTGAGCATGCCCTAAGTCCCGGGCTGGAGCATGGGGAACAGGCACCCACCCAACACATTGCCTGTTCCCAGTAAAAGCCCGCCCTGAAATAGCTGAACCAGCTACACTATCTATATGGTGTCCCCCAACTACTTTAGTGGACACCTGGACTAGGGCTTTTACTCCACCAAGGCCGGGCCCCTTGGTGACACGCTCCCGGTGCAAACACCTCAATGTTCACATTGCCACAATATTCAAAAGATGTGTATCCCACCCCTCTGTGCCATCCAACTGTGCGGATTATTAGACTCCTTTTTCCAAATGTGATTTTTCATGATACAAAAACATAAACACTTACTGCGGTGCTCCATGGGACATTTCACCAAGTTGACCGTCCATTTAGCATATATGTCCGGCGGTTGGGGTTGGGCGCGCCGGTGCACTATGCACGTGGAGATGCAGGGTTGTTTGGCGTCCGGTCTCCACGCAGGTGCAGCAAATAGACACTGTATCCCATCGATGATAGCGCGCATGCGCCTCAGACATAGAGGAACGCCGAGCGGAATACACGTTTTACCGCCGGACATAGATGCTAAATGGACGGTCAGCTTGGTGAAATGTACCCCCGGCTCCCATCGAGCACCGCAGTAAGTAAGTGTTTATGTTTTTGTATCATGAAAAATCACATCTGGAAAAAGGAGTCTAATAATGCGCCCAGTTGGATGGCACAGAGGGTGGGGAATATGTGATTGTGGGTTACCATACTGAATTGGGTCAGGTGACCTGTCTAGGAAGGTTTATGTATTTGGTTCTGTTCACATTCTTAGTTGCTTCAAAAAGACCACACAGGTCGAAACGTCGCATTTTTGCTGGTGAATAAACCTATTCCCTATACCCTGCACCTATACCTGGGGGAGTTCAGGACTGACTCCCAACACGGCCGGCACCACCACATCAAGGGACGGTATTTATCGTTTTTCCGTTGTGCTGCTACACTGTGTTTTTTTCATATCTCAGTGAATAGGTGCCGCTCTCCATAAGGCTATGCTCACATATGGCAGATTTGTTACAGACATTCTGTGACCACTACAGCATATCTTAGAGGGGAGGGGGGGTAAATATGCAGCCTTGTTCACATGAATAGGGGAGGGAGCATCACAAAATGTCTGCCGGGTGTGAACACGTCCTAAAGCACTACCCTTATATACAGTCGTGGCCAAAAGTTTTGAGAATTACATAAATATTGGAAATTGGAAAAGTTGCTGCTTAAGTTTTTATAATAGCAATTTGCATCTACTCCAGAATGTTATGAAGAGCGATCAGATGAATTGCATAGTCCTTCTTTGCCATGAAAATTAACTTAATCCCAAAAAAACCTTTCCACTGCATTTCATGGCTCTCATTGCTGTCATTAAAGGACCTGCTGAGATCATTCCAGTAATCGTCTTGTAACTCAGGTGAGAATGTTGACGAGCACAAGGCTGGAGATCATTATTTCAGGCTGATTGGGATAAAATGGCAGACTTGACCTGTTGAAAGGAGGGTGATGCTTGAAATCATTGTTCTTCCATTGTTAACCATGGTGACCTGCAAAGAAACGCGTGCAGCCATCATTGCGTTGCATAAAAATGGCTTCACAGGCAAGGATATGGTGGCTACTAAGATTGCACCTCAATCAGCAATTTATAGGATCATCAAGAACTTCAAGGAAAGAGGTTCAGTTCTTGTTAAGAAGGCTTCAGGGCGTCCAAGAAAGTCCAGCAAGCGCCAGGATCGTCTCCTAAAGAGGATTCAGCTGCGGGATCGGAGTGCCACCAGTGCAGAGCTTGCTCAGGAACGGCAGCAGGCAGGTGTGAGCGCATCTGCACGCACAGTGAGGCGAAGACTTTTGGAAGATGGCCTGGTGTCAAGAAGGGCAGCAAAGAAGCCACTTCTCTCCAAAAAAACATCAGGGACAGATTGATCTTCTGCAGAGAATATGGTGAATGGACGGCTGAGGACTGGGGCAAAGTCATATTCTCCGATGAAGCCTCTTTCTGATTGTTTGGGGCATCAGGAAAAAGGCTTGTCCAGAGAAGAAAAGATGAGCGCTACCATCAGTCCTGTGTCATGCCAACAGTAACGCATCCTGAGACCATTCATGTGTGGGGTTGCTTCTCATCCAAGGGAGTGGGCTCACTCACAATTCTGCCCAAAAACACAGCCATGAATAAAGAATGGAACCAAAACACCCTCCAACAGCAACTTCTTCCAACAATCCAACAACAGTTTGGTGAAGAACAATGCATTTTGCAGCACGATGGAGCACCGCGCCATAAGGCAAAAGTGATAACTAAGTGGCTCGGGGACCAAAACGGTGACATTTTGGGTCCATGGCCCGGAAACTCCCCAGATCTTAATCCCATTGAGAACTTGTGGTCAATCCTCAAGAGGCGGGTGGACAAACAAAAACCCACTAATTCTGACAAACTCCAAGAAGTGATTATGAAAGAATGGGTTCCTATCAGTCAGGAATTGGCCCAGAAGTTGATTGAGAGCATGCGCAGTCGGATTGCAGAGGTCCTGAAAAAGAAGGGCCAACACTGCAGATACTGACTCTGCATAAATGTCATGTAATTGTCGATAAAAGCCTCTGAAACGTATGAAGTGCGTGTAATTATATTTCACTACATCACAGAAACAACTGAAACAAAGATCTAAAAGCAGTTTAGCAGCAAACTCTGTGAAAACTAATATTTGTGTCATTCTCAGAACTTTTTGCCACGCCTGTACACTGTACACACATAGAGCTGGTTACAGCTCTGCAGATATCAGATTCTCTTCACTTCTGAGCAATTTGAGGAAATCCCAAAATGTGAGATGTGTCATTTTCCTGTGATTCACACACACGGGGCTCAGCCAACACCCGCACCGCTGCTCGCCCACATTACCCTGGTAACACACAATATTGTTCCAAACACTGGCTTCACATCACTAGATGGAGAGGAAGGAGATCTGAGAGGGGGGAGTATAGAGAGAGAGAGAGGGGGGAGAGGATAAAGGGAGTAGAGTATAGAGTGAGGGGATGACAGGAACGAAGAGTGTATAGAGAGAGGGGAAAGTATAGAAAAATGGGAGAGTACAGAGAGGGGAGAGTATAGGGAGAGCGCAGAGAGGGGAGGGAAGAGAATAGGGAGAGTACAGAGAGGGGAGGGAAGAGTATAGAGAGGGGGTGATGGGAGAGTACAGAGAGGGGAGGGAAGAGTATAGAGAGGGGGTGATGGGAGAGTACAGAGAGGGGAGGGAAGAGTATAGAGAGGGGGTGATGGGGAGGGAAGAGTATAGAGAGGGGGTGATGGGAGAGTACAGAGAGGGGAGGGAAGGTGGAGAGGGGAGAGTATAGAGAGAGGGGGAGAGGATAAAGGGAATAGAGTATAGAGTGATGGGATGACAGGAACGAAGAGTGTATAGAGAGAGGGGAAAGTATAGAAAGATGGGAGAGTACAGAGAGGGGAGAGTATAGGGAGAGCGCAGAGAGGGGAGGGAAGAGTATAGAGAGGGGGTGAGGGGATAGAAGAGAGTATAGAAAGATTGGAGAGTACAGAGAGGGGAGGGAAGGTGGAGAGGGGAGAGTATAGAGAGAGGGGGAGAGGATAAAGGGAGTAGAGTATAGAGAGAGATGGAAGAGTATAGAGGAGAAGGGATGTAGCGAGAGAAGAGAGAGAGGTGAGAATACAGAGAGGGTAGAGTATAGAGACAGAGGAGAGGAGATGTAGAGCAATTGGAGAGGATAGAGGAGTGGGGCTATATAGAGAGATGGGACAGTATAGAGAGAGAGTAGAAGGGATGTAGACAGAGGAAGGAATAGGGTTATAGAGAGTAAGGAGAGATGGGTGAGGATATGGGACAGTATAGAGAAAGAAGAAAGGAAATTGGAGTGAGAGTGGGGATATTGAGACGGTATAGAGAGGAGATATAGAAAGAGGAAGGGGATGTAGACAGAGGAAAGGAGATATAGAGAGGAGAGGGGATGTAGGGAGAGAAAAGGGAAAATAGAGGTGAGAAGATATAGAGTGGAGGGAAAGAGAATGCAGAGAAAGGTGAGATTATAGAGTGGTGAGAGGCTATAGAGAGGTCAGAGACTATAGAGAGGTGCGAAACTATAGAGAGGTGAGAGACTATAGAGAGGTGAGAGACTATAGAGAGGTGAGAGACTATAGAGAGGTGAGAGGCTATAGAGAGGTGAGAGACTATAGAGAGGTGCGAGACTATAGAGAGGTGAGAGACTATAGAGAGGTGAGAGACTATAGAGAGGTGGGATGCTATAGAGAAGTGAGAGACTATAGAGAGGTGGGAGGCTATAGAGAGGTGAGAGACTATAGAGAGGTGAGAGGCTATAGAGAAGTGAGAGACTATAGAGAGGTGAGAGACTATAGAGAGGTGAGAGACTATAGAGAGTAGAGAGGTGAGAGGCTATAGAGAGGTGAGAGACTATAGAGAGGTGAGAGGCTATAGAGAGGTGAGAGACTATAGAGAGGTGCGAGACTATAGAGAGGTGAGAGACTATAGAGAGGTGAGAGACTATAGAGAGGTGGGATGCTATAGAGAAGTGAGAGACTATAGAGAGGTGGGAGGCTATAGAGAGGTGAGAGACTATAGAGAGGTGAGAGGCTATAGAGAAGTGAGAGACTATAGAGAGGTGAGAGACTATAGAGAGGTGAGAGACTATAGAGAGGTGAGAGGCTATAGAGAGGTGAGAGACTATAGAGAGGTGAGAGGCTATAGAGAAGTGAGAGACTATAGAGAGGTGAGAGACTATAGAGAGGTGAGAGACTATAGAGAGGTGAGAGGCTATAGAGAGGTGAGAGACTATAGAGAGGTGAGAGGCTATAGAGAAGTGAGAGACTATAGAGAGGTGAGAGACTATAGAGAGGTGAGAGGCTATAGAGAGGTGAGAGACTATAGAGAGGTGAGAGGCTATAGAGAAGTGAGAGACTATAGAGAGGTGAGAGGCTATAGAGAGGTGAGAGGCTATAGAGAGGTGAGAGACTATAGAGAAGTGAGAGGCTATAGAGAGGTGAGAGACTATAGAGTGGTGAGAGGCTATAGAGAAGTGAGAGGCTATAGAGAAGTAAGAGACTATAGAGAGGGAGAGGCTATAGAGAAGTGAGAGACTATAGAGAGGTGAGAGGCTATAGAGAGGTGAGAGGCTATAGAGAGGTGAGAGACTATAGAGTGGTGAGAGGCTATAGAGAGGTGAGAGACTATAGAGAGGTGAGAGGCTATAGAGAGGTGAGAGACTATAGAGTGGTGAGAGGCTATAGAGAGGTGAGAGACTATAGAGAGGTGAGAGGCTATAGAGAAGTGAGAGACTATAGAGAGGTGAGAGGCTATAGAGAAGTGAGAGACTATAGAGAGGTGAGAGACTATAGAGAAGTGAGAGGCTATAGAGAGGTGAGAGACTATAGAGTGGTGAGAGGCTATAGAGAGGTGAGAGACTATAGAGAGGTGAGAGGCTATAGAGAAGTGAGAGACTATAGAGAAGTGAGAGACTATAGAGAGGTGAGAGGCTATAGAGAGGTGAGAGGCTATAGAGAAGTGAGAGACTATAGAGAGGTGAGAGACTATAGAGAGGTGAGAGACTATAGAGAGTAGAGAGGTGAGAGGCTATAGAGAGGTGAGAGACTATAGAGAGGTGAGAGGCTATAGAGAGGTGAGAGACTATAGAGAGGTGGAGGCTATAGAGAGGTGAGAGACTATAGAGAGGTGAGAAGCTATAGAGAGGATATAGGAAGCTGCTCAGATTGATGGTTGTTAGTGTAGATACTCCACACAATGAGCAGGACTGATCACTGGTTTCTTGGCTCAGGACTGATCACTGGTTTCTTGGCTCAGGACTGATCACTGGTTTCTTGGCTCAGGACTGATCACTGGTTTCTTGGCTCAGGACTGATCACTGGTTTCTTGGCTCAGGACTGATCACTGGTTTCTTGGCTCAGGACTGATCACTGGTTTCTTGGCTCAGGACTGATCACTGGTTTCTTGGCTCAGGACTGATTGCTGATGCTCGGGAGGATCTTTTTGGTTGATGTGATTTGGCCGCCCTGTGCCACCCACACTCACGGCTGATAGTGACCATCTGGAGTATCTCATAATCGTACACAACTGATACTGGGGAAGTGCATAAGAACTGAACGGTATTTAATCCAGGATAGGCTGGTGTTCACTAACCCCACAGACATGAGGTGTGGTCACACTGTGTGCATACATTTTCCTGACCTCGTATCTGCTGCTGCAATGAGAGGGAGAAATATAAAAACACTAGAGGGATCCAAAACCGTAAAGTCCTTATCCAATGTAAATCATGGTGATGATCCCGTAGACCTGAACTCTGCTCCTTCCCCGGATTGTTCTCACAGTCAGCAGGAGCCGCCCTTGTTTTCTCATTTCTTTCCATTATTGTCGTCATTTTTGCTTCCAACAATGCTGAGGTCATAGAGAATATTTCAGAGGATTCACACCCTGGTCCCATCTGGTAAATGTTATCAATTCTGCAAATTTTTGGCCAGTTTTAAAATGAGCATTATACAGATGCAAGGACTCCCCAACTGTGATTTAACTTTAGTTCAGCAGAACTTGGGTCATAATACAGACACTAAAATGTAGCTCTATAATAGCAACAGTCAAGCTGGTCTAAGTTGGGTAGACAAAAGTCCCAGGTTACGTAAGGGCCCACACAACTCTGGAACCAGGCAAGCAATCAGGGACTGGTAGGGTTGGTTTTCATGTCTACTGGCTGTACCAGTTTATCAAGACATGCTCGACCTCCAAGTGCTTTACACATAGGGGGAGGGTTGGTGACCTTTGCTCAAGATGGGACGCAAACTTTCAAGTGTCATCATCACTTTATACAAGGAGGGGGACTGGTGACCTCTCAATAGTCCTAGTGACACAAGGACAGTTGATAACCTTGAAGTGTTGGCATCTTTTTTTAAGGGAGAGTTGTTGACTTCTGCTTAAGAGTCCTATTGACACAAGGACGGGTGGCAAACCTTCAAGTGTCATCATCACTTTATACAAGGAGGGGGACTGGTGACCTCTCAATAGTCCTAGTGACACAAGGACAGTTGATAACCTTGAAGTGTTGGCATCTCTTTATAAGGGAGAGTTGTTGACTTCTGCTTACGAGTCCTACTGACACAAGGACGGATGGCAAACCTTCAAGTGTCGTCATCTCTTTATACAATTGGGAAATTGGTGACCTCTGCTCAAGAGTCCAAGTGACACAAGGATAGGTGGCAAACCTTCAAGAGATGTCATCTGGCAGAGATTAGTAACCTCACAAAAGTCCTAGTGACAAGGATAGGTGGCAAATCTTGAAGTGTTGGCATCTTTTTATATAAAGTGGTTACAGGAGGTAAACCACTAAGTGTCAGCATCTCAGGCCCTCACATGGTAGAAACATGTGATCTGTAATTTACACAAGATTGGTTCCTTGTGTCTGGGTAAATATTTGTCACCACTATCACACAGCACAGCTGATGCAAGTATTCTCAACTTCTTCGGATCAAAAATGGTGCAGGTTGTGGATAACTGGCTCATGATGGGTCCATTAGATTGTGCCAGACCATGACTATACTACTCTGGAGGATGTATCGATGGACTATCTGGTACGTATTTAGCAGAACAGTCCTGTGGATCCCTTTTGGCCAGATAGTTCTGAGGCTTAGGTGTCCTGATTTTTGTGACTTAATTGTTGGTAAGTATACTGGTAGACCACCCAATTTCTCAGGGGTTTGTGGGGTCTAAATGGTCTCCTCGATTACAGGAAATTACCAAGAACCAAGCCACTGGTAAGGGAGAAGAGTCAATTCAATTCTCGCACCATTTTGCAAGCAAGTTCAGTCCATTTTTTCCACGTGGGTGGAATGCGTTTTGATTTGTTTTTTACGCACATGATAAAAACCTGAAGGTTTACAAAGAACATCTCTTAGCAACCGTCAGTGAAGAACGCATCGCTTCTGCACTTGCTTGCAGACACAATCCGTTTTACACTGAAGCCCCATTCCCTTCTATGGGACCACAGCTGCGTGAAAATGCAGAATATAGAACATGCTGCGTTTCGATGACGACCCACTGGACCGTCCAGACCACCTGCGCGATAATGTCAGCGAAGGTCCTTTGGCAGGTCCTTCAAGAAGAACAAAGAAGAGGATCCCAGCTGTGCGATCAAGTGGATGAGGTGAGTAATGTTTTTATTATTTTTTAACCCTCAATTGACATTTGACTTTGCATTCTGTATCAAAGAATGCCATTATTTTCCATTATAACCATGTTTTAATGAAAAATAATGAAGTAAATGGGGTCCCGGGTCGCTCATCCCTCGTCTCCTTAGTAACCATCCGTGGTCATAGCAGGTGTGTGTGAGAGGTGGGCCTTATTTCTCTCTATATATAACGTGAACATTCTGTGGTGCACATTTTTATAAGCCCGAGGAGCATTGCTTCTTCGGTGGAGTTTTTGGAGAACGTTCAGGCAAGGCTGGCAGCAGTTGTTGGATGTTTATGTAATCTGCCTCATGTATAATACATGTAATGCGTGTTCTTGACAGTCTGGGAATGGATGGGCTGTGGCGTGGTCATGAAAACGCTTTACCTTCAGATCATAAGCCACCAGCAGATCAATAGCCGATAACATTTCACATTAGAGGGAAACAAGTGCAAGAAGACTTCATAACTCACGCTCTAGGTGTGATCGTTACAGCGCGTGCGGTTGTCAGAGCGGAGTGAGTGCCCCGAGGGAAGAGGGTGGAGCGCCAGTGTCTGACAGGCAGCAGAGTTAGGTGAGACATACTGCTGGGAGGTGCACTGGATGGTGGACACTGGTGGTGGACAACTTCTCTGGTTGCCATTGCCTGGTGTAGAGTTGACATGTGCTGCGTCCCCTGATACGTCAGAGCTAAGAAATGTTGCATCTCACTGTACAAATAAGAACAAAACACCACAAGACCTACAAAAACATGGGGCATTTATTATAGCTTTGGGGTGGAATGAGTGGACCGATGGGGTCCTCTTTGGAGCAGGCTGGAGCGATAGGCGGATATAGAAGTAGTGGCGGCGGTCAGCTTCACTTCCTGCCCTTCATGTTCTTACAGTAGTAGTCGTTACAGGCAATGGTCAGACCGGCGATTAGGGAGAAGAAGCTATGGAAGGTGACCTTCCCATCCCGGCATTGATCCAGATCCTTCATTATCTTATCCACAGCCAGGGGGTCATTCTGATTCTGTCAGGGGAAGAGAGAAGGATTGGGTTAATTCAGGAGTAACCATACAGACACCGAAATACTCCCTGCTGTTATTAACAATGCATGTGTGACCTCTGTACCTCATTGTAGGATTTATATATAAAATGGGTCTCAAAAACATCACTTATCCTGTACTGATCCTGGGTTACATCCTGTATTATACTCCAGAGCTGCACTCACTGTTCTGCTGGTGCAGTCACTGTGTACATACATTACTTATCCTGAGTTACATCCTGTATTATACTCCAGAGCTGCACTCACTATTCTGCTGGTGCAGTCACTGTGTACATACATTACTTATCCTGTACTGATCCTGAGTTACATCCTGTATTACACTCCAGAGCTGCACTCACTATTCTGCTGGTGCAGTCACTGTGTACATACATTACTTATCCTGTACTGATCCTGGGTTACATCCTGTATTATACTCCAGAGCTGCACTCACTATTCTGCTGGTGCAGTCACTGTGTACATACATTACTTATCCTGTACTGATCCTGAGTTACATCCTGTATTATACTCCAGAGCTGCACTCACTATTCTGCTGGTGCAGTCACTGTGTACATACATTACTTACCCTGTACTGATCCCGAGTTACATCCTGTATTATACTCCAGAGCTGCACTCACTATTCTGCTGGTGCAGTCACTGTGTACATACATTACTTAGCCTGTATTATCCTCCAGAGCTGCACTCACTATTCTGCTGGTGCAGTCACTATGTACATACATTACTTATCCTGTACTGATCCCGAGTTACATCCTGTATTATACTCCAGAGCTGCACTCACTATTCTGCTGGTGCAGTCGCTGTGCACATACATTACTTATCCTGTACTGATCCTGAGTTACATCCTGTATTATGCTCCGGAGCTGCACTCACTATTCTGCTGGTGCAGTCTCTCTGTACATACATTACTTATCCTGTACTGATCCTGAGTTACATCCTGTATTATACTCCAGAGCTGCACTCACTATTCCCCTGGTGCAGTCACTGTGTACATACATTACTTATCCTGTACTGACCCTGAGTTACATCCTGTATTATACTCCAGAGCTGCACTCACTATTCTGCTGGTGCAGTCACTGTGTACATACATTACTTATCCTGTACTGATCCTGAGTTACATCCTGTATTATACTCCAGAGCTGCACTCACTATTCCCCTGGTGCAGTCACTGTACATACATTACTTATCCTGTACTGATCCTGAGTTACATCCTGTATTATACTCCAGAGCTGCACTCACTATTCTGCTGGTGCAGTCACTGTGTACATACATTACTTATCCTGTACTGATCCTGTTACATGCTGTATTATACTCCAGAGCTGCACTCACTATTCTGCTGGTGCAGTCACTGCGTACATACATTACTTATCCTGTAGTGATCCTGAGTTACATCCTGTATTACACTCCAGAGCTGCACTCACTATTCTGCTGGTGCAGTCACTGTGTACATACATTACTTATCCTGTACTGATCCTGAGTTACATCCTGTATTACACTCCAGAGCTGCACTCACTATTCTGCTGGTGCAGTCACTGTGTACATACATTACTTATCCTGTATTATACTCCAGAGCTGCACTCACTACATGATTTTTGCTTTGCACACAGAATATTTAATATAGGACGCTATGAGGAGGCACTATTCCCCAAGCGCCTCATTCTTCCCACACATGAGATCTCAACATCCGATTGTGAAATTCCTTTTAAATCCCATTAATTGTCTCTCCTCCCCGGCAGGACGCACCTACAGGGGATTACAACTCCCAGTGGGCAAGATGGGGCTCGCCGAGAGGATTCTCAGCACTTGTCTGGGAGGGCCACCTGCTGCCTCGTGGAGTCTTTATCAGGAGATGAGGTTGACAGCTAGGATAACTCGCCAGGATGGATCGCTACATTATGCAGTCGGATATCCTAACTTCAGCCTTCATGGAAATCTTCTGCTTGCTCTGGGGGCACCATGGGAACACTGACAAACCTGCTCCTCTGTGAAAGGGGGGGTCACATGACAGAAAGCGCTACACCGATTTCCATTTATTGAAGGCTACATCCCAAGGAGCCTAAGAAGCAGGACCTCCTATGATCAGCCAGCTGCCTGTTTAAGGTAGAGGGGCTGTCCAAAGTGGACAATCCCTTTAAGGGACCCTGACACAGGGATTAAACCAAGCATACTCCCTAATGGGGTTCATCCTGCTGAGCGCAACGATACCTGCCTTGTGAAAATCGGTTGTGCTGTTCCCAAGAAAAGAGACTTTTTTCTTTATGACTTCTATTCTTTATTCAGTGCATTGAGGGGCGTGGCCAGCACTAGAGAGCGAGTGACTAAGCTCCACCTCTCAGTGCCCTGTAGCTCTCATGTGCATAAAGAATAAAAGTCTCTTTTCTTGGGAACGCCACAACCGATTTCCACAAGACAGGTATCCTTGTACTCGGCAGAATCAACCCCATCAGACAGTATACTTGGTTTACTAGGGTGGATAGCGCCGACAAGTGCACCTTAGGTATAAAAGATGTAAATGAAGGTCCCCAGACCTTCTCTGTATTGTCTATGATTTGCAGACGCACCTTCAGGAATTCAGGGAATTCGGTTTGCATCAGTCTATGGAGGTCGTCCTTGCTCATGTGGTTCTTGTCCCCGCAGTATTTGTGGAAGGTGAACATCAGGCTCTCCATTGCCTGTTCCAGTTCAGAAGGGACCATGATTACTGGGAGCTGAGGATCTACAAGAGAAGACAAACTCGTTAGTGCCAGTCACGCCTGATCCCGATACAGTATACCAGGCATGGTCATAGTTACCACTAGGTCCTGTGCCTACGGAGGCGACACCAGTAATAATATACCCTGGTATGCAGCCTCCATATATTCTTAGGGGCGGGGCTGTGACAACCTGTCAGTGACCGCTCACCATCATGACACAGGTGGGCGCTGCAGGTGGGGATGTCGTCCCTTGAATTAACTCACTGAGGGATTTAGCAGTGCAGGGATTACAAGGGGTTAATGCCTTCCCGCTCCGGAGTCATTAGTGCATCCGGATATCGATCATTATGAGGTCTGTTCAGGGAGGATAATAGCGGCTGACTACACAGAGAACAGGAACACTTAATGGAAGCTAATGCTGCTGTCTTCTCCAAGATGGGAAATGGGTTCTAAATGCAAACCCCCCCCCCCCCCGATGACACACCGCCTCAACGAAGAGGAAGCCTTAAAGTGCACCTGACCCCCCTATATGAGCTCATCGAAGGATTGCATTTGTATGGATTTCATCGTTCTGGCGACAGTTCGATGCTTTCACAGGGTCCATTAGTTAAATGCCCCAGAGAGGTCCTGGCATGTACATGGAAGCGATCCTAGGAGCTGACGCTCTACTCGATACTGACACGTCTGGTGCCATCCCCACCCTGTGCCGGAGGCTGGAATAATCCAGCAGGAAATCCCTAGTAACACATCGAATAGACTGTACTCTCCTGTCCTACAGTCATCCTCTCCCCTGAAATGGCTGATAACAGGGGGCAATAGACTGTATTCTCCTGTCCTACAGTCATCCTCTCCCCTGAAATGGCTGATAACAGGGAGTAATAGACTGTATTCTCCTGTCCTACAGTCATCCTCTCACCTGAAATGGCTGATAACAGGGGGCAATACACTGTATTCTCCTGTCCTACAGTCATCCTCTCCCCTGAAATGGCTGATAACAGGGGGCAATAGACTGTATTCTCCTGTCCTACAGTCATCCTCTCCCCTGAAATGGCTGATAACAGGGGGCAATAGATTGTATTCTCCTCTCTTACAGTCATCCTCCCCCCTGAAATGGCTGATAACAGGGGGCAATAGACTGTATTCTCCTGTCCTACAGTCATCCTCCCCCCTGAAATGGCTGATAACAGGGGCAATAGACTGTATTCTCCTGTCCTACAGTCATCCTCCCCCCTGAAATGGCTGATAACAGGGGGCAATAGACTGTATTCTCCTGTCCTACAGTCATCCTCTCCCCTGAAATGGCTGATAACAGGGGGCAATAGACTGTATTCTCCTGTCCTACAGTCATCCTCTCCCCTGAAATGGCTGATAACAGGGAGCAATAGACTGTATTCTCCTGTCCTACAGTCATCCTCTCCCCTGACATGGCTGATAACAGGGAGCAATAGACTGTATTCTCCTGTCCTACAGTCATCCTCTCCCCTGAAATGGCTGATAACAGGGAGCAATAGACTGTATTCTCCTGTCCTACAGTCATCCTCTCCCCTGACATGGCTGATAACAGGAGGCAATAGACTGTATTCTCCTGTCCTACAGTCATCCTCTCCCCTGAAATGGCTGATAACAGGGAGCAATAGACTGTATTCTCCTGTCCTACAGTCATCCTCTCCCCTGAAATGGCTGATAACAGGGAGCAATAGACTGTATTCTCCTGTCCTACAGTCATCCTCTCCCCTGAAATGGCTGATAACAGGGGGCAATAGACTGTATTCTCCTGTCCTACAGTCATCCTCTCCCATGGCTGATAACAGGGGGCAATAGACTGTATTCTCCTGTCCTACAGTCATCCTCTCCCCTGAAATGGCTGATAACAGGGAGCAATAGACTGTATTCTCCTGTCCTACAGTCATCCTCTCCCCTGAAATGGCTGATAACAGGGAGCAATAGACTGTATTCTCCTGTCCTACAGTCATCCTCTCCCCTGAAATGGCTGATAACAGGGGGCAATAGACTATTCTCCTGTCCTACAGTCATCCTCTCCCCTGAAATGGCTGATAACAGGGAGCAATAGACTGTATTCTCCTGTCCTACAGTCATCCTCCCCCCTGAAATGGCTGATAACAGGGGGCAATAGACTGTATTCTCCTGTCCTACAGTCATCCTCTTCCCTGAAATGGCTGATAACAGGGGGCAATAGACTGTATTCTCCTGTCCTACAGTCATCCTCTCCCCTGAAATGGCTGATAACAGGGGGCAATAGACTGTATTCTCCTGTCCTACAGTCATCCTCTCCCCTGAAATGGCTGATAACAGGGGGCAATAGACTGTATTCTCCTGTCCTACAGTCATCCTCTCCCCTGAAATGGCTGATAACAGGGGGCACTAGACTGTATTCTCCTGTCCTACAGTCATCCTCTCCCTGAAATGGCTGATAACAGAGGGCAATAGACTGTATTCTCCTGTCCTACAGTCATCCTCTCCCCTGAAATGGCTGATAACAGGGAGCAATAGACTGTATTCTCCTGTCCTACAGTCATCCTCCCCCCTGAAATGGCTGATAACAGGGGGCAATAGACTGTATTCTCCTGTCCTACAGTCATCCTCTCCCCTGAAATGGCTGATAACAGGGAGCAATAGACTGTATCCTCCTGTCCTACAGTCATCCTCTCCCTAGAAATGGCTGATAACAGGGGCAATAGACTGTATTCTCCTGTCCTACAGTCATCCTCTCCCCTGAAATGGCTGATAACAGGGAGCAATAGACTGTATTCTCCTGTCCTACAGTCATCCTCTCCCCTGAAATGGCTGATAACAGAGGGCAATAGACTGTATTCTCCTGTCCTACAGTCATCCTCTCCCCTGAAATGGCTGATAACAGGAGGCAATAGACTGTATTCTCCTGTCCTACAGTCATCCTCCCCCCTGAAATGGCTGATAACAGGGGGCAATAAACTGTATTCTCCTGTGAGAAGTTTTAGGTCTGTTCAGGGATTCATCCTCTGGATGATTGTTCCCGTTCACTGACAGCAAGCAGAGATCAGTGAAGTATTTAGGCTGTATCAGCAGGATTCAGAGTCCTGTAGTCGGCCTGTACTCGGAGGAGGAGAGGTCAGGTCTCTGCGGTAATAAAACATGTGTCAGTCCATAGATCAGTCCACCCCCCACCCATTCTGCAGCATTCCCCGAATTCCTCCACCGGCCAGACCAGCGTCACCCAGGGCAACCAAACCTGAACCTGACAACGAGCATGTCTGACACCCTGCTGAGCGACAACCAATGGTATACATAGCTCAGGAGTCTAGGAAAGCTGGGTGACGATACAGGACATGGTGGTCGTATTAGTTGTCACTCAACTTCCCCCAAAAGTGATTTGATAGGGTGACAACCAATGTGACCCAACTATTCTCCTTCAAAGGTTGTCACCAATGTTTCCTGTATACAGGTGGTGGGCATAGGGCCAGCGCGAGGGCGGTGCAGGTATTGACTCTGGGATTAGAGTCAGGAATGTCAGGAACTCTGCCCGCCACACCCAGCTCATCACCCGTCATACAGCAGCTATATCTCAGCATATCCATGACCAAGGAGCTGGATATAGCGGAGAAGACGTGTACACCCCACTCATCACCTGTCATACAGCAGCTATATCTCAGCATATCCATGACCCCGGAGCTGGATATAGAGAAGACATGTACACCCCGCTCATCACCCGTCATACAGCAGCTATATCTCAGCATATCCATGACCCCGGAGCTGGATATAGCGGAGAAGACATGTACACCCGGCTCATCACCCGTCATACAGCAGCTATATCTCAGCATATCCATGACCCCGGAGCTGGATATAGAGAAGACGTGCACACCCAACTCATCACCTGTCATACAGCAGCTATATCTCAGCACATCCATGACCCCGGAGCTGGATATAGAGAAGACATGTACACCCCGCTCATCACCCGTCATACAGCAGCTATATCTCAGCATATCCATGACCCCGGAGCTGGATATAGCGGAGAAGACATGTACACCCGGCTCATCACCCGTCATACAGCAGCTATATCTCAGCATATCCATGACCCCGGAGCTGGATATAGAGAAGACGTGCACACCCAACTCATCACCTGTCATACAGCAGCTATATCTCAGCACATCCATGACCCCGGAGCTGGATATAGCGGAGAAGACGTGTACACCCGGCTCATCACCCGTCATACAGCAGCTATATCTCAGCATATCCATGACCCCGGAGCTGGATATAGAGAAGACATGTACACCCGGCTCATCACCCGTCATACAGCAGCTATATCTCAGCACATCCATGACCCCGGAGCTGGATATAGAGAAGACATGTACACCCCGCTCATCACCCGTCATACAGCAGCTATATCTCAGCATATCCATGACCCCGGAGCTGGATATAGAGAAGACATGTACACCCGGCTCATCACCTGTCATACAGCAGCTATATCTCAGCATATCCAGGAGCTGGATATAGGGGAGAAGATGACGTGTACACCATTCAGGGTCTGCATTTGCACCTTTCTCACAGTTTCAGGATCTCTGCATGCTGTCAGTGAACAGGAACCATGTTGAGTAGCAGACCTAATGTTACTCCCAGCTGAGGGTTTGTTGCAGTGTAGTGGATCTCCGGGGATCACATCTCATGTGTCTCCCAGCAGTCAGTCACAAGGCCGCCATTGTCTCCTCTGTACTGGGGTGGGGTCGCTGGGAATTCTGATGACCCTGCACGACCCGCATAAAGAGTGTGCTCATCAGCTGGGCGGAGTTCAGTGATGATGGGTGTGGTAGTGCAGAGCAGATGAGGGTGCCCCCCCTGTACTGCTGTACATTATGTGATGGGAAGGACCTGAGGGCAGCCAGTGAACTGTTCACATATATGGCGGCTTCAGTCTCCTCAGTCGCTGCCCCTCCCAAGTAGTACACCGCCATGCAGTGCCCCATAAACAGCGTCATACAGTACTGTGTCCGAATTACTCCTACATACAGTAACCCAAGTTCAGTACCATAGCTGTAAAGTGCCGCCATACGCTGCAAAAACAATACACAGTGCCGCCATACGCTGCAAAAACAATACACAGTGTCGCCATACGCTGCAAAAACAATACACAGTGCCGCCATACGCTGCAAAAACAATACACAGTGCCGCCATACGCTGCAAAAACAATACACAGTGCCGCCATACGCTGAAAAAATACACAGTGCCGCCATACGCTGCAAAAACAATACACAGTGTCGCCATACGCTGCAAAGACAATACACAGTGCCGCCATACACTGCAAAAACAATACACAGTGCCGCCTTCATACGCTGAAAAAATACACAGTGCCGCCATACGCTGCAAAAACAATACACAGTGCCGCCATACGCTGCAAAAACAATACACAGTGTCGCCATACGCTGCAAAAACAATACACAGTGCCGCCATACGCTGCAAAAACAATACACAGTGCCGCCATACGCTGCAAAAACAATACACAGTGCCGCCATACGCTGCAAAAATACACAGTGCCGCCATACGCTGCAAAAACAATACACAGTGCCGCCATACGCTGCAAAAACAATACACAGTGTCGCCATACGCTGCAAAAACAATACACAGTGCCGCCATACGCTGCAAAAACAATACACAGTGCCGCCATACGCTGAAAAAATACACAGTGCCGCCATACGCTGCAAAAACAATACACAGTGTCGCCATACGCTGCAAAGACAATACACAGTGCCGCCATACACTGCAAAAACAATACACAGTGCCGCCATACGCTGCAAAAATACACAGTGCCGCCATACGCTGCAAAAACAATACACAGTGCCGCCATACGCTGCAAAAACAATACACAGTGTCGCCATACGCTGCAAAAACAATACACAGTGCCGCCATACGCTGCAAAAACAATACACAGTGCCGCCATACGCTGCAAAAATACACAGTGCCGCCATACGCTGCAAAAACAATACACAGTGCCGCCATACGCTGCAAAAACAATACACAGTGCCGCCATACGCTGCAAAAACAATACACAGTGCCGCCATACGCTGAAAAAATACACAGTGCCGCCATACGCTGCAAAAACAATACACAGTGCCGCCATACGCTGCAAAAACAATACACAGTGCCGCCATACGCTGCAAAAACAATACACAGTGCCGCCATACGCTGCAAAAACAATACACAGTGCCGCCATACGCTGAAAAAACAATACACAGTGTCGCCATACGCTGCAAAAACAATACACAGTGCCGCCATACGCTGCAAAAACAATACACAGTGCCGCCATACGCTGCAAAAACAATACACAGTGCCGCCATACGCTGAAAAAACAATACACAGTGCCGCCATACGCTGCAAAAACAATACACAGTGCCGCCATAGAGTGCTGAAGTAACTTGTGCCAGCATTACAGAGATGGCTCAATGGCAGATTTACCTCCAGTCGGCTGTGTCCTCGGGCCAAGGTGTGGGAGCTATAATCTGGGCGTGTCCTCACACCCGGCTGTGACCTGGACTCTAGACCCGGAGCTGACAATCCGTTATTCCAAACCCCTCCCCCTCCTCCCCACAACCAAATAGAATGCGGAAAATAAGTCATGAAAATGGGAAGTGTACGCCAGGACTGGGGGCCACACTGTACCTGTGCTCGGGGCCCCGTCATCTGGCAGCTCTGCAGAGACAACACCCCTGAACACATCCGGAGACAAACACCCTACACACTGGTTGTACTGACAGCCGGGAGGGGCCGCCTGCAACGCCATACACTTTACCCACACCTTATACTGTACCCACACGTACCCACACGTTACACTGTACCCACACGTTACACTGTACCCACACGTTACTCTGTACCCACACGTTACTCTGTACCCCCATGTTACACTGTACCCCCATGTTACACTGTACCCACACCTTATACTGTACCCACACGTTACACTTTACCCACACGTTATACTGTACCCCCATGTTACACTGTACCCACACGTTACACTGTACCCACACGTTACACTGTACCCACACGTTATACTGTACCCCCATGTTACACTGTACCCACACGTTATACTGTACCCACACATTATACTGTACCCCCATGTTACACTGTACCCACACGTTACACTGTACCCACACGTTACACTGTACCCACACGTTATACTGTACCCCCATGTTATACTGTACCCACACGTACCCACACGTTATACTGTACCCACACATTATACTGTAATCACACATTACACTGTACCCCCATGTTACTCTGTACCCACACGTACCCACACGTTATACTGTACCCCCATGTTACACTGTACCCACACGTTACACTGTACCCACACGTTACACTGTACTCACACGTTACACTGTACCCCCATGTTACACTGTACCCACACGTTACACTGTACCCACACATTATACTGTAATCACACATTACACTGTACCCCCATGTTACTCTGTACCCACACGTACCCACAC
Source organism: Bufo gargarizans (assembly GCF_014858855.1). Classification (NCBI taxonomy): domain Eukaryota; kingdom Metazoa; phylum Chordata; class Amphibia; order Anura; family Bufonidae; genus Bufo; species Bufo gargarizans. The sequence continues at coordinate 100,324,282 of NC_058090.1, read as the reverse complement.
GTTATACTGTACCCCCATGTTACACTGTACCCACACGTTACACTGTACCCACACGTTATACTGTACCCCCATGTTACACTGTACCCACACGTTACACTGTACCCACACGTTATACTGTACCCCCATGTTACACTGTACCCACACGTTACACTGTACCCACACATTATACTGTACCCACATGTTACACTGTACCCACATGTTACACTGTACCCACGCGTTATACTGTAATCACACATTACACTGTACCCCCATGTTACTCTGTGCCCACATGTTACTCTGTGCCCACACATTATACTGTACCCACATGTTACACTGTACCCACACGTTACACTGTACCCACACGTTACACTGTACCCACACATTATACTGTAATCACACATTACACTGTACCCCCATGTTACTCTGTACCCCCATGTTACTCTGTACCCACACGTACCCACACGTTATACTGTACCCCCATGTTACACTGTACCCACACGTTACACTGTACCCACACGTTACACTGTACTCACACGTTACACTGTACCCCCATGTTACACTGTACCCACACGTTACACTGTACCCACACATTATACTGTAATCACACATTACACTGTACCCCCATGTTACTCTGTACCCACACGTACCCACACGTTATACTGTACCCCCATGTTACACTGTACCCACACGTTACACTGTACCCACACGTTATACTGTACCCCCATGTTACACTGTACCCACACGTTACACTGTACCCACACGTTATACTGTACCCCCATGTTACACTGTACCCACACGTTACACTGTACCCACACATTATACTGTACCCACATGTTACACTGTACCCACATGTTACACTGTACCCACGCGTTATACTGTAATCACACATTACACTGTACCCCCATGTTACTCTGTGCCCACATGTTACTCTGTGCCCACACATTATACTGTACCCACATGTTACACTGTACCCACATGTTACACTGTACCCACGCGTTACACTGTACCCACGCGTTATACTGTACTCACACGTTATACTGTACCCCCATGTTACACTGTACCCACACGTTACACTGTACCCACACGTTATACTGTACCCACACGTTACACTGTACCCACATGTTACACTGTACCCACATGTTACACTGTACCCACGCGTTTTACTGTAATCACACATTACACTGTACCCCCATGTTATTCTGTGCCCACATGTTACTCTGTGCCCACACGTTACTCTGTGCCCACACGTTACTCTGTGCCCACATGTTACACTGTACCCACATGTTACACTGTACCCACGCGTTATACTGTAATCACACATTAAACTGTACCCCCATGTTACTCTGTGCCCACATGTTACTCTGTACCATGTTACTCTGTACCCACACATTATACTGTACCCACATGTTACACTGTACCCACATGTTACTCTGTGCCCACACATTATACTGTACCCACATGTTACACTGTACCCACACGTTACACTGTACCCACATGTTACACTGTACCCACGCGTTATACTGTAATCACACATTAAACTGTACCCCCATGTTACTCTGTGCCCACATGTTACTCTGTACCATGTTACTCTGTACCCACACATTATACTGTACCCACATGTTACACTGTACCCACATGTTACACTGTACCCACACATTATACTGTACCCACATGTTACACTGTACCCACATGTTACTCTGTGCCCACACATTATACTGTACCCACATGTTACACTGTACCCACACGTTACACTGTACCCACATGTTACACTGTAATCACACATTAAACTGTACCCCCATGTTACTCTGTGCCCACATGTTACTCTGTACCATGTTACTCTGTACCCACACATTATACTGTACCCACATGTTACACTGTACCCACATGTTACACTGTACCCACACATTATACTGTAATCACACATTACACTGTGCCCACATGTTACACTGTGCCCACATGTTACTCTGTACCCATATGTTACTCTGTACCCACACATTATACTGTACCCACGCGTTATACTGTAATCACACATTACACTGTGCCCACATGTTACTCTGTACCCATATGTTACTCTGTACCCACACGGACGTGGGGATTCGTGATCGAGATACAAAACAGCACAATATATCTGTAAAGAATAAATCAAGGCAACTGGACGTCCTGTAGATTTCTTGAAAACGTTTCACTCGTTCTTCCAACGAGCTTTCTCAGTTCTGAGTGACCGCAGAATTCTTGTACAATCACTCAGAACTGAGAAAGCTCGTTGGAAGAACGAGTGAAACGTTTTCAAGAAATCTACAGTACGTCCAGTTGCCTTGATTTATTCTTTACAGATTTACCATGAGCTGGATACACGAGAACCTTCACAGACAAAACAGCACAAGATTGAATGATATATTTAATCGCCTTAAGGACGCACTAGATATAACACAATATACACAGAGAATATACACAGTGGTCTGAGGTTACAGGTACAGGTAGTATGGGTACAGCAGGGTTAAACAATAGGTCAGTTTACCAGATATATGAGTCCTTTGGGTAGTGATGAGTTCTTAGTTGTAGTCACGTTGGAGGCAGTAATGTCAGCCGGTTGCAGGTCCCTCCAAACACATTAGACGATATGACCCCCTTTCAGAGAAAGACACGCCCGCTTGCTGGCACAAGCCTTTTAACCTGTAGCCGGCCCCTCCCTCTGCTGGACTGCCTGCAAATGACCCACAAAACCCTTTAGGGTTTATAGCTCCAGTCCAGAAGGTCACAGGGAGATGGTTCTGGGACCAATGGATTCACTTGGGTTCCGGCTACAACTAGAGTCCAAATATGGTGCCGCTATTGGGTCTCTGTGGGGAGATATGGATATCTCCCTTCCCTGGCATCCCACCCTCAAACAAAGACCATGGGCATGTTCATCATGGCCACCGGGACACAAATATGTATCCGGTTTGCGCCTGCGATAGCCCGGCGATTCAAAATTCCTTATGAAATGTAGGTGCCAACATGTCTGGGAGGCATCATTGATCCTGGCAAGGGCTGATACCTCCTGCTGGGGTTTTTTCTGCAGGATCCGTGCTGTCTGACTGGTGGTGTAATATGTAACCAAATGTGGCCTGCTAGGAGTCTTCTGCTATCTGGCTGCGGCTTTAAAGCAGGGCCTTCCTGTGGAGCTTGATTTTCTCTGCCATCTTTCAGCAAATGGTTATACTGTACACGTTACACTGTACCCACATGTTATACTGTACCCACACATTACACTGTAACCACACGTTATACTGTACTCACATGTTACACTGTATCCACACGTTACACTGTACCCACATGTTACACTGTATCCACACGTTACACTGTACCCACATGTTACACTGTAACCAAACATTACACTGTACTCACATGTTACACTGTACCCACATGTCATACTGTACTCACACGTGACACTGTACCCACACAGTACACTGTACCCACACATTACACTGTAACCACACGTTATACTGTACTCACATGTTACACTGTATCCACACGTTACACTGTACCCACATGTTGCACTGTAACCACACATTGTACTGTAACTAAACATTACACTGTACTCACATGTTACACTGTACCCACATGTCATACTGTACTCACACGTGACACTGTACCCGCACGTTACACTGTACCTACATATTACAATGTATCCACATGGTACACTGTATCCATACGTAACACTGTATCCACAATATTGTACCCCTACAACCTAACAGAAGGGACCCTAATTTGTAGCGGTGGTGGTAGCAGTGGGGATGGGGTCTCTCCCTTATGTGTACATACATGTAGATGTTATTTGTGATTCCCGAGGCTCACTGATTGTGTCTTTTGCACATACCTTGTATCATATGCCACATCCTCTGTGTCCTCATGTTACATTGTATTCACATGTTCCCATTACAGCCAATCAGTTTTCAGCTTTCATTTTTCCAGCAACAGAACTAACATTTATCTGCTCCGGCTGTTATACCAGGCCCCTCTTGTCTATAGATCACATTGTATCTGCTCCGGCTGTTATAACAGGCCCCTCGTGTCTATAGATCACATTGTATCTGCTCCGGCTGTTATAACAGGCCCCTCGTGTCTATAGATCACATTGTATCTGCTCCGGCTGTTATACCAGGCCCCTCTTGTCTATAGATCACATTGTATCTGCTCCGGCTGTTATAACAGGCCCCTCGTGTCTATAGATCACATTGTATCTGCTCCGGCTGTTATACCAGGCCCCTCTTGTCTATAGATCACATTGTATCTGCTCCGGCTGTTATACCAGTTCCCTCTTGTCTACAGATCACATTGTATCTGCTCTGGCTGTTATAACAGGCCCCTCTTGTCTATAGATCACATTGTATCTGCTCCGGCTGTTATAACAGGCCCCTCTTGTCTATAGATCACATTGTATCTGCTCCGGCTGTTATAACAGGCCCCTCTTGTCTATAGATCACATTGTATCTGCTCTGGCTGTTATAACAGGCCCCTCGTGTCTATAGATCACATTGTATCTGCTCCGGCTGTTATAACAGGCCCCTCGTGTCTATAGATCACATTGTATCTGCTCCGGCTGTTATACCAGGGCCCTCTTGTCTACAGATCACATTGTATCTGCTCCGGCTGTTATACCAGGGCCCCTCTTGTCTATAGATCACATTGTATCTGCTCCGGCTGTTATAACAGGCCCCTCTTGTCTATAGATCACATTGTATCTGCTCTGGCTGTTATAACAGGCCCCTCGTGTCTATAGATCACATTGTATCTGCTCCGGCTGTTATACCAGTTCCCTCTTGTCTATAGATCACATTGTATCTGCTCCGGCTGTTATAACAGGCCCCTCGTGCCTATAGATCACATTGTATCTGCTCCGGCTGTTATAACAGGCCCCTCTTGTCTATAGATCACATTGTATCTGCTCCGGCTGTTATAACAGGCCCCTCTTGTCTATAGATCACATTGTATCTGCTCTGGCTGTTATAACAGGCCCCTCGTGTCTATAGATCACATTGTATCTGCTCCGGCTGTTATAACAGGCCCCTCGTGTCTATAGATCACATTGTATCTGCTCCGGCTGTTATAACAGGCCCCTCGTGTCTATAGATCACATTGTATCTGCTCCGGCTGTTATACCAGGGCCCCTCTTGTCTATAGATCACATTGTATCTGCTCCGGCTGTTATACCAGTTCCCTCTTGTCTATAGATCACATTGTATCTGCTCCGGCTGTTATAACAGGCCCCTCGTGCCTATAGATCACATTGTATCTGCTCCGGCTGTTATAACAGGCCCCTCTTGTCTATAGATCACATTGTATCTGCTCCGGCTGTTATAACAGGCCCCTCGTGCCTATAGATCACATTGTATCTGCTCCGGCTGTTATAACAGGCCCCTCTTGTCTATAGATCACATTGTATCTGCTCCGGCTGTTATAACAGGCCCCTCTTGTCTATAGATCACATTGTATCTGCTCTGGCTGTTATAACAGGCCCCTCTTGTCTATAGATCACATTGTATCTGCTCCGGCTGTTATAACAGGCCCCTCTTGTCTATAGATCACATTGTATCTGCTCTGGCTGTTATAACAGGCCCCTCTTGTCTATAGATCACATTGTATCTGCTCCGGCTGTTATAACAGGCCCCTCGTGCCTATAGATTACATTGTATCTGCTCCGGCTGTTATACCAGGGTCCCTCGTGTCTATAGATCACATTGTATCTGCTCCGGCTGTTCTATTAGTGCAGCCTGTATAACAGCAGTGTACGGTATTGTCCAGTCAGTATTACAGCAGTGTGTGGTGTTTGGGTGTGCCTGGCGCAGCCCACACTCACTGTATATGTGCCTATGATTGTGAGCTCTTGGGAGTAGCAGTTTTAGGGCAGCCTGTATAGCAGCAGTGTACGGTATTAGGTCAGTCTGTATAACAGCAGTGTACGGTATAGTTCAGTCTGTATAACAGCAGTGTACGGTATAGTCCAGTCTGTATAACAGCAGTGTACGGTATTAGTGCATCCTGTATAACAGCAGTGTACGGTATAGTCCAGCCTGTATAACAGCAGTGTACGGTATAGTCCAGTCTGTATCACAGCAGTGTACGGTATAGTCCAGCCTGTATAACAGCAGTGTACGGTATAGTCCAGTCTGTATAACAGCAGTGTACGGTATAGTCCAGTCTGTATAACAGCAGTGTACGGTATAGTCCAGCCTGTATAACAGCAGTGTACGGTATAGTCCAGCCTGTATAACAGCAGTGTACGGTATAGTCCAGTCTGTATAACAGCAGTGTACGGTATAGTCCAGCCTGTATAACAGCAGTGTACGGTATAGTCCAGCCTGTATAACAGCAGTGTACGGTATAGTCCAGCCTGTATAACAGCAGTGTGCGGTGCATGGGTGTGCCTGGCACAGCCCGCACTCACTGTATAGGTGTCTATGACTAGAGTGTGAGCTCTTGGGGGCAGCCTGTATAACAGCAGTGTGCGGTGCTTGGGTGTGCCTGGCACAGCCCGCACTCACTGTATAGGTGTCTATGACTAGAGTGTGAGCTCTTGGGGGCAGCCTGTATAACAGCAGTGTGCGGTGCATGGGTGTGCCTGGCACAGCCCGCACTCACTGTATAGGTGTCTATGACTAGAGTGTGAGCTCTTGGGGGCAGCCTGTATAACAGCAGTGTGCGGTGCTTGGGTGTGCCTGGCACAGCCCGCACTCACTGTATAGGTGTCTATGACTAGAGTGTGAGCTCTTGGGGGCAGCCTGTATAACAGCAGTGTGCGGTGCTTGGGTGTGCCTGGCACAGCCCGCACTCACTGTATAGGTGTCTATGACTAGAGTGTGAGCTCTTGGGGGCAGCCTGTATAACAGCAGTGTGCGGTGCTTGGGTGTGCCTGGCACAGCCCGCACTCACTGTATAGGTGTCTATGACTAGAGTGTGAGCTCTTGGGGGCAGCCTGTATAACAGCAGTGTGCGGTGCTTGGGTGTGCCTGGCACAGCCCGCACTCACTGTATAGGTGTCTATGACTAGAGTGTGAGCTCTTGGGGGCAGCCTGTATAACAGCAGTGTGCGGTGCTTGGGTGTGCCTGGCACAGCCCGCACTCACTGTATAGGTGTCTATGACTAGAGTGTGAGCTCTTGGGGGCAGCCTGTATAACAGCAGTGTGCGGTGCTTGGGTGTGCCTGGCACAGCCCGCACTCACTGTATAGGTGTCTATGACTAGAGTGTGAGCTCTTGGGGGCAGCCTGTATAACAGCAGTGTGCGGTGCTTGGGTGTGCCTGGCACAGCCCGCACTCACTGTATAGGTGTCTATGACTAGAGTGTGAGCTCTTGGGGGCAGCCTGTATAACAGCAGTGTGCGGTGCTTGGGTGTGCCTGGCACAGCCCGCACTCACTGTATAGGTGTCTATGACTAGAGTGTGAGCTCTTGGGGGCAGCCTGTATTACAGCAGTGTGCGGTGCTTGGGTGTGCCTGGCACGGCCCGCACTCACTGTATAGGTGTCTATGACTAGAGTGTGAGCTCTTGGGGGCAGCCTGTATAACAGCAGTGTGCGGTGCTTGGGTGTGCCTGGCACAGCCCGCACTCACTGTATAGGTGTCTATGACTAGAGTGTGAGCTCTTGGGGGCAGCCTGTATAACAGCAGTGTGCGGTGCTTGGGTGTGCCTGGCACAGCCCGCACTCACTGTATAGGTGTCTATGACTAGAGTGTGAGCTCTTGGGGGCAGCCTGTATAACAGCAGTGTGCGGTGCTTGGGTGTGCCTGGCACAGCCCGCACTCACTGTATAGGTGTCTATGACTAGAGTGTGAGCTCTTGGGGGCAGCCTGTATAACAGCAGTGTGCGGTGCATGGGTGTGCCTGGCACAGCCCGCACTCACTGTATAGGTGTCTATGACTAGAGTGTGAGCTCTTGGGGGCAGCCTGTATAACAGCAGTGTGCGGTGCTTGGGTGTGCCTGGCACAGCCCGCACTCACTGTATAGGTGTCTATGACTAGAGTGTGAGCTCTTGGGGGCAGCCTGTATAACAGCAGTGTGCGGTGCTTGGGTGTGCCTGGCACAGCCCGCACTCACTGTATAGGTGTCTATGACTAGAGTGTGAGCTCTTGGGGGCAGCCTGTATAACAGCAGTGTGCGGTGCTTGGGTGTGCCTGGCACAGCCCGCACTCACTGTATAGGTGTCTATGACTAGAGTGTGAGCTCTTGGGGGCAGCCTGTATAACAGCAGTGTGTGGTGCTTGGGTGTGCCTGGCACAGCCCGCACTCACTGTATAGGTGTCTATGACTAGAGTGTGAGCTCTTGGGGGCAGCCTGTATAACAGCAGTGTGCGGTGCTTGGGTGTGCCTGGCACAGCCCGCACTCACTGTATAGGTGTCTATGACTAGAGTGTGAGCTCTTGGGGGCAGCCTGTATAACAGCAGTGTGCGGTGCTTGGGTGTGCCTGGCACAGCCCGCACTCACTGTATAGGTGTCTATGACTAGAGTGTGAGCTCTTGGGGGCAGCCTGTATGGCAGCAGAGTGCGGTGCTTGGGTGTGCCTGGCACAGCCCGCACTCACTGTATAGGTGTCTATGACTAGAGTGTGAGCTCTTGGGGGCAGCCTGTATGGCAGCAGTGTGCGGTGCTTGGGTGTGCCTGGCACAGCCCGCACTCACTGTATAGGTGTCTATGACTAGAGTGTGAGCTCTTGGGGGCAGCCTGTATAACAGCAGTGTGCGGTGCTTGGGTGTGCCTGGCACAGCCCGCACTCACTGTATAGGTGTCTATGACTAGAGTGTGAGCTCTTGGGGGCAGCCTGTATGGCAGCAGAGTGCGGTGTCAGATGCCTCACCTTGTGCAGGGGAGCAGTCAGCAGCTGGCGGTGGGTCCGGCTGGGTGAAGTGAGGAGGACTCTGTGTGTCTGGGCTGATCACAGGAGGCAGGAACACCCCTTTAAGGCTGCCCGGCCCCTGAAATATGAGGCTGCCCGCCCGCCTCCTGGAGACTTCCTCACACTCCTACTCCAGGAATGTCCTCCATGCCTCCCCCTCCCAGCTGTGTCCAGAGGATGAGGCGTGAGGCTGCCTGGACCTCATCTGCCAACTCCTATCTCTTAGTTTGTTACAATGTATCAGTCTATAGTTCAGGCTGTTTAGATCTAAGAGGATTCAATAGACTGGATACAACTGTAACAAACCCTCCGCTGTGTGAGCAGGACTGGTTCAGCACGGGTTTATAGCCTGTGGATGTCAACAAGAATGTTCCCATTCACAACAGCAAGCAGAGATCCTGAACTTGGTGAGAAGAGGTGTAAAGGCGGACTAGAACCTGTAATACGGCTCTAGCACGAGGCTCCGACCACCTCCCATCTGATTGTTTTATACGTAGATTGTAAGCCTCGCGGGCAAGGCCCTCCCTCTGTGCCAGTCGGTAACTCGTCTTCTTTATGCCTAGTGCAATGGTCTGTATTATGTATGTGCACCGCTCACCACATGTACCGCGCCAGGGAAGGAATGGCGCTTGAGTAATATGGTGTATGTGTGCAAGGCGTTGGGAGAGTGGCGGCTCCAGTCAGCGGAGGAGGAGGCCGCAGGCGGCAGTCGTGCAGTCCTGAAACATACTGGATGCCTAATTAGGCTGACCCAACAACTCTACAGTATAGGAAGTGCTTTCTGAACCTGCGGAGCCCTTCCCACCTGATTGCTTCCCTTAGTAATTACCAGGCCAGGAACACCCGATGCTGGAGCAGGGAGGCCGACCAATCGGATGGGAGGGGCTGTTCCTCACGGTGTATAAAAAGGAGATGATGTGTGTGATGGATGGATGTGCGTGGTGGACATGTATGATGTGTGTGATGGATGGACGTGCGTGGTGGACATGTATGATGTGTGTGATGGATGGACGTGCGTGGTGGACATGTATGATGTGTGTGATGGATGGATGTGCGTGGTGGACATGTATGATGTGTGTGATGGATGGACGTGCGTGGTGGACATGTATGATGTGTGTGATGGATGGACGTGCGTGGTGGACATGTATGATGTGTGTGATGGATGGACGTGCGTGGTGGACATGTATGATGTGTGTGATGGATGGACGTGCGTGGTGGACATGTATGATGTGTGTGATGGATGGACGTGCGTGGTGGACATGTATGATGTGTGTGATGGATGGATGTGCGTGGTGGACATGTATGATGTGTGTGATGGATGGATGTGCGTGGTGGACATGTATGATGTGTGTGATGGATGGATGTGCATGGTGGACATGTATGATGTGTGTGATGGATGGACGTGCGTGGTGGACATGTATGATGTGTGTGATGGATGGACGTGCGTGGTGGACATGTATGATGTGTGTGATGGATGGATGTGCGTGGTGGACATGTATGATGTGTGTGATGGATGGACGTGCGTGGTGGACATGTATGATGTGTGTGATGGATGGACGTGCGTGGTGGACATGTATGATGTGTGTGATGGATGGATGTGCGTGGTGGACATGTATGATGTGTGTGATGGATGGACGTGCGTGGTGGACATGTATGATGTGTGTGATGGATGGACGTGCGTGGTGGACATGTATGATGTGTGTGATGGATGGATGTGCGTGGTGGACATGTATGATGTGTGTGATGGATGGATGTGCGTGGTGGACATGTATGATGTGTGTGATGGATGGACGTGCGTGGTGGACATGTATGATGTGTGTGATGGATGGATGTGCGTGGTGGACATGTATGATGTGTGTGATGGATGGATGTGCGTGGTGGACATGTATGATGTGTGTGATGGATGGACGTGCGTGGTGGACATGTATGATGTGTGTGATGGATGGACGTGCGTGGTGGACATGTATGATGTGTGTGATGGATGGACGTGCGTGGTGGACATGTATGATGTGTGTGATGGATGGACGTGCGTGGTGGACATGTATGATGTGTGTGATGGATGGACGTGCGTGGTGGACATGTATGATGTGTGTGATGGATGGACGTGCGTGGTGGACATGTATGATGTGTGTGATGGATGGACGTGCGTGGTGGAAATGTATGATGTGTGTGATGGATGGATGTGCGTGGTGGACATGTATGATGTGTGTGATGGATGGATGTGCGTGGTGGACATGTATGATGTGTGTGATGGATGGACGTGCGTGGTGGACATGTATGATGTGTGTGATGGATGGACGTGCGTGGTGGAAATGTATGATGTGTGTGATGGATGGATGTGCGTGGTGGACATGTATTATGTGTGTGATGGATGTGTGATGTGTGTGATGGATGTATGATGGACATGTGTGATGTGGGCAATGAACATGTATGATGTGACGGACGTGGGCGACCTGGGCGATGTGGGCGACGGACCTGGGCGATGTGGGCGACGGACCCGGACGATGTGTGTCGGCGACGGACCCGGGCGATGTGTGTGACGGACCCGGGCGATGTGGACGACGGACCTGGGCGATGTGTGTGATGATGGGGCGGATATCTGGTGACAGCCGGTTGCTGTATGAAGCATCACACATGAGTGACATTATGCATCGATCACATACAGGGCAGCAGTGTGATGTGCACCAGGCTCCATCTGCTGGACACTGTCAGGTACTACAGCGCTGCTGCACCTCGAGCTCGCTCACAGGACAGTCGACACTTTTCACCCATTGCTCTTTGGCTCCAGTAAGTGGCGCTCCGGCCGTGGCGGTACACTCGCCAGTCCTTGATCGGGGAATAAGCGTCATACGAGCAGACACGATGAGCGTGTCCTCCCCGCAGCCAGAAATGTGTGGTGTCCCCCAATGTCTAGTCTGATGTCAGCTCCCTCCCCCCTCTCACAGCATGCAGCTTCCCATAATGAAGGAGACAGAAGCGGCAGCTGCAGCACCTCTTTTATTTGGCGCGGCGCTAATCCTGCAGCCGGTTGTTGGTGTTGTACTTGCTGACGATGTACTGCATCTGGAACTGCAGGAACTCCTTGTAGCTCAGCTCTCCATCCTTATCCTCATCCAAGGAGGCCAGAGTCTTCTCCACGATCTGCGGGTCCTTACTCTGGGAAGGGAAGCGACAGGGAGATTAGTCACCGGCAGAACTGTGAGTGCAGCTCTGGAGGCCACTCAGATAACAAGGCGACGGAGGGCGTCCTCACCTCGATGTAGACGGGGATGTCATACTTCAGGTATTCCCGGAACTCCTGGGTGTTCATGGTCAGTGGACTTCCTTCCATCCCGGCGAATCTGTTGTAGGTGTCCACCATGTCCTGTATGATCCGCTCCAGCCACGGCGTCTTGTTCTTCTGTGCGGAGAAAAGACACGGAAAACTGCAGCTCCAGAGCAAAACTCAGAATGCAGCCCCAAGACTATTACAGGAGGCTGAGATCACTGCTGGACGAGCTCAGCAGACTGTATCACACAGGATAGGATTAGATACACGGCTCAGCAGACTGTATCACACAGGATAGGATTAGATACACCGCTCAGCAGGCAGTATCACACAGGATAGGATTAGATACACCGCTCAGCAGGCAGTATCACACAGGATAGGATTAGATACACCGCTCAGCAGACTGTATCACACAGGATAGGATTAGATACACGGCTCAGCAGGCAGTATCACACAGGATAGGATTAGATACACAGCTCAGCAGGCTGTATCACACAGGATAGGATTAGATACACGGCTCAGCAGGCTGTATCACACAGGATAGGATTAGATACACAGCTCAGCAGGCAGTATCACACAGGATAGGATTAGATACACCGCTCAGCAGGCAGTATCACACAGGATAGGATTAGATACACCGCTCAGCAGACTGTATCACACAGGATAGGATTAGATACACGGCTCAGCAGGCAGTATCACACAGGATAGGATTAGATACACAGCTCAGCAGGCTGTATCACACAGGATAGGATTAGATACACGGCTCAGCAGGCTGTATCACACAGGACAGGATTAGATACACAGCTCAGCAGGCAGTATCACACAGGACAGGATTAGATACACAGCTCAGCAGACAGTATCACACAGGATAGGATTAGATACACAGCTCAGCAGACAGTATCACACAGGATAGGATTAGATACACAGCTCAGCAGACAGTATCACACAGGATAGGATTAGATACACAGCTCAGCAGACAGTATCACACAGGATAGGATTAGATACACAGCTCAGCAGACAGTATCACACAGGATAGGATTAGATACACAGCTCAGCAGACAGTATCACACAGGATAGGATTAGATACACAGCTCAGCAGGCAGTATCACACAGGATAGGATTAGATACACAGCTCAGCAGTCAGTATCACACAGGATAGGATTAGATACACAGCTCAGCAGACTGTATCACACAGGACAGGATTAGATACACGGCTCAGCAGACTGTATCACACAGGATAGGATTAGATACACAGCTCAGCAGACAGTATCACACAGGATAGGATTAGATACACAGCTCAGCAGGCAGTATCACACAGGATAGGATAGATACACAGCTCAGCAAGACAGTATCACACGGATAGGATTAGATACACAGCTCAGCAGGCAGTATCACACAGGATAGGATTAGATACATAGCTCAGCAGACAGTATCACACAGGATAGGATTAGATACACAGCTCAGCAGACAGTATCACACAGGATAGGATTAGATACACAGCTCAGCAGCAGTATCACACAGGATAGGATTAGATACACAGCTCAGCAGGCATGTATCACACAGGAAAGGATTAGATACACAGGCCTCAGCAGGCTGTATCACACAGGATAGGATTAGATACACAGCTCAGCAGGCAGTATCACACAGGAGAGGATTAGATACACAGCTCAGCAGACATGTATCACACAGGATAGGATTAGATACCACAGCTCAGCAGACAATGTATCACACAGGATAGGATTAGATACACAGCTCAGCAGGCAGTATCACACAGGATAGGATTAGATACACAGCTCAGCAGACAGGTATCAACAGGATAGGGATTAGATACACAGCTCAGCAGACAGTATCACACAGGATAGGATTAGATACACAGCTCAGCAGACAGTATCACACAGGATAGGATTAGATACACAGCTCAGCAGACAGTATCACACAGGATAGGATTAGATACACAGCTCAGCAGACAGTATCACACAGGACTAGGATTAGATACACAGCTCAGCAGGCAGTATCACACAGGATAGGATTAGATACACAGCTCAGCAGTCAGTATCACACAGGATAGGATTAGATACACAGCCTCAGCAGACAGTATCACACAGGATAGGATTAGATACACAGCTCAGCAGACAGTATCACACAGGATAGGATTAGATACACAGCTCAGCAGGACAGTATCACACAGGATCGGATTAAGATACACAGCTCAGCAGACAGTATCACACAGGATAGGATTAGATACCCAGCTCAGCATCAGTATCACACAGGATAGGATTAGATACACTGCTCAGCAGACGTCTCACACAGGATAGGATTAGATACCAGCTCAGCAGGCAGTATCACACAGGATAGGATTAGATACACAGCTCAGCAGACCGTATCACAGGACAGGAGTAGATACAAAGCTCAGCAGACAGTATCACACAGGATAGGATTATACACAGCTAGCAGTCAGTATCACACAGGATAGGATTAGATACACAGCTCAGCAGACAGTATCACACAGGATAGGATTAGATACACAGCTCAGCAGACGTATCACACAGATAGGATAGATACACAGCTCAGCAGACAGTATCACACAGGATAGGATTAGATACACAGCTCAGCATGCAGTATCACACAGGATAGGATTAGATACACAGCTCAGCAGTACAGTATCACACAGGCTAGGATTAGATACACATGCTCAGCAGACAGTATCCACACAGGATAGGATTAGATACCAAGCGCCTCAGGCAGTCAGTATCCCACAGGACAGGATTAGATACACAGCTCAGCTAGACAGTATCACACAGGATAGGATTAGATAACACAGCTCAGCATCAGTATCACACAGGACTAGGATTAGATACACAGACTCAGCAGACAGGTATCACACAGTATAGGATTGATACCACAGCTCAGCAGCCATGTATACCACAGGATAGGCTTCGCTACACAGCTCAGACAGACAGTATCACCACAGTATAGGATTAGCTACACAGCTCAGCAGCCTGTATCACACAGGATAGGATTAGATACACAGCTCAGGCAGACAGTAATCAACAGGATTATGGATTTAGATCACAGCCTCAGCAGACAGTATCACACATGGATAGAATTAGATACACAGCCCCTCAGCAGGACCGTATCACACACGATAGGCTTCGGACCTACACCAGCCTCAGCAGTACAGTATTCACACAGGATCAGGAATTAGATACACAGCCTCAGCAGTACAGTATCACACAGGATAGGATTAGCTACACAGCTCAGCAGTCCGTATCACACAGGATAGGATTAGATACACAGCTCAGCAGACAGTATCACACAGGATAGGATTAGATACACAGCTCAGCAGACAGTATCACACAGGATAGGATTAGATACACAGCTCAGCAGACAGTATCACACAGGATAGGATTAGATACACAGCTCAGCAGACAGTATCACACAGGATAGGATTAGATACACAGCTCAGCAGACAGTATCACACAGGATAGGATTAGATACACAGCTCAGCAGACAGTATCACACAGGATAGGATTAGATACACAGCTCAGCAGACAGTATCACACAGGATAGGATTAGATACACAGCTCAGCAGACAGTATCACACAGGATAGGATTAGATACACAGCTCAGCAGACAGTATCACACAGGATAGGATTAGATACACAGCTCAGCAGACAGTATCACACAGGATAGGATTAGATACACAGCTCAGCAGACAGTATCACACAGGATAGGATTAGATACACAGCTCAGCAGACAGTATCACACAGGATAGGATTAGATACACAGCTCAGCAGACAGTATCACACAGGATAGGATTAGATACACAGCTCAGCAGACAGTATCACACAGGATAGGATTAGATACACAGCTCAGCAGACAGTATCACACAGGATAGGATTAGATACACAGCTCAGCAGACAGTATCACACAGGATAGGATTAGATACACAGCTCAGCAGACAGTATCACACAGGATAGGATT